>NW_020170397.1:52266-68845 GCF_000524195.1 Echinococcus granulosus
TAGGGGCGAACATGCTACTTACTAACGTATCTAGGACATGGGCCGCTATTGGGATGATCCATGGGCCATAGCGCAAAATGAAAAGCCCGCCATAATTCAATCGTTCGCGCAATTCAGTACACAGTTAAACAGATTATCAAATCATCACATACCTTTATTTGAGCTTTTTTTTCTGGCACTTCTCTTGGTCACTTCTGTGTCAGCCGTTACAACATGGCTGGTGCTTTCAAAAACCACCCGCTAATTAGAAATGCCAGTCTGTAAGCTTTCTTTTATTCAAGAAGGCGTTTTATCTCAATGTCACACTTGCATCTCTAAAAGTCCCCTATGTTCTGAGCTTTGCCCTATTGATTGTAATACATTGCATGAAGGGCGGAAAAACTTCACTAACTTCGTACTACACAGGGCTAGACGATGCTCCACAACAACGATCGCTATTCGTAAGAAAATAGACCCAAAAGAGGAGGCTTTTAGTAGATAACAGATTCACGGTGTTGGCGTTCTACAGTGCCTACTCCCTGCTACTAGGCCATCTACCCGGATTCCATGTAATCCGTAGAGTCGTGTGGAAAGTATCGCCTGTTCACCTTATTAGCACTATTATATAGGTCTTGAAACTCTTTCCATGTATCTTGCAGAAAATAAGAATGGAGTAGTTCCCAAAGTTGGATGTCACTTTTCACTCTTCTAGTAGGATTCCGTGATCTTAAGATTCGGTAATCTTCCATGGAAATCAGGGTAGCTGTCCATTTTGGACCAGATTCGGTGCCGCTGTCACCAATGTAGCATTCTAGGCCTTTTCTGGGATTATAATATGCTCAAGTGCTGTGGAATGGCATCTATCACAAAAGTGCGGAGGATGTGTGGCTATTGGCATGACCAGGAGGTCATGTCACAGGGGGGAAGTACAGCCTACAGAGTCTCAAGTGCTTGCGTAGTTAAACGCTCATTTAAACAAAATATCAAAACACTACTGAACTCTTAATTACTTGCCATCCCGATTAAATAGTAGAGAAGACTAAGACATTAGAATTTTGACAAACCACGACAAAAACGTGAGTTATGACATGCAGGTGGGTTCATTACAAGGAATTGACCAAGTAGAATAAGGCAGCCACGATTACCAAGTTCCAGAAAGTTTGGAATGTCTAAAACTACCTTAGTAGTTTTCGAGGGTTTTAAGCACTCCCAAGAGAAATTACCTGGTTTTCCTGGTACACGTTTGCGATTTTTTAGTTACATCCTTGACTAAGTTAGTGCACTTCCACTGAAATAGTAAAACGAGTAGGAAGAGTACGAATATTTTCTGGCACCGATGACTAGAAATACCTAATTATTTCTTTCTGCCTTTAACTTTTTCCTTAAGCTTTAACAGATCTTAGGATTAACCAAGTAGATTATTAACAAGAAAAAAGTGCCGGATTTAAAAAACGCTCTCTTAAAGAAAGAAGAACTGTGTCTAGCATCGTATCTTGCATTAGTTTGGACCTTTTCTACAAAAAGTATGTCAACTTATCCCTTTTCATTGAAAGGTATAAATTGTTTCACACTTCCATTCTAGAATTAACGCGACCTACTCCGTGTTGATTAACCACCGACCGCAGGGAGAGATCATGGCACGATGTGAGTACGTCCACATCGATGGTTCTATGGTCTCTGATGCGATCCAAATCAAGCAGGCCACTCCACCTGCTCCTCCGAAGGTGAGTCAGTGAAGGTGAACAGATAAACTGACGAGGAGGGAAATGAGCAAACTACTTGTCCATTTGTAAATCCAACTCAGATTGTGGCATTGTGCTCGGGCCCTGGTGCTGTCATTTTTGGTGTTACCAATCCTCTGGTCTCGGCCGAGAATGAAGCCACCGACAGGATTGTCAATCAGCGAGTTCTCTTTGCGCCCACTGCTGTGAGTTTCATTTTCACAACAAATTTTTATAAGTCATTCCTATATGAAGTTGCTTCAACTGCTAATGTCTTCCTCTCACTAATCTGGTGCCATTATCAAAGGTAGAGAGGTTTGAAGTACGTGGTTTCAGTCACTTACCGCCAAATCTCGGTTTCAAGTCCTCTTTGAGGATATTGTGAGGCGCATAGGAATGAATAGTTCATGATTCAAAGCCCTTAGTGAAATTGGTGGAATCAAAATTTCACGGTCGAATTCTGCAAAGATGGAAGAAGAGCCTTAATGCTAGCAGGGTCATTGTTAATGCACACAATTTCATCCACGATCATACCGTTTTACCCCTTGTTCTGGCATTTTTTAAGGATCTTCAAAGTCATCAAAAAACAATTTTAATCTTTAGGTTTGTGCAAAGTTATTTTCAGACCTGATGGCAAGTCAAGGGTGTTCAGAGCCGCTCCTTCAGGTGCCCCAAAAAAGTTGTCGTGATCCCCTTTTCTTTTACAATTTGTTAGGAGTTTTAATCTTCTCGAGGAAATTCATTAAGCATCTCCATCTTGCTGTCCGCGCTTTAATGGGGTAAAGTTGAGACAAACGGGTAATGGAAGACTGTCTCCTCTGTTGTGGAATTTACGCCAAAAATCCGTAGCCATCTTTACTTCAAAAGTCGGCTTTCACAGGTGTTGCCGCGTTGTAAGCAACCAAATTCCTACCGAACTATCCAACGAAAAATAAGTTGTGAATCTCAAACCTCTTTGAAGTAGTTATTCCTCCCTCAATATAATTATCTTGGAGACCAATCACCTGGATGACTCAATTTTGGTCTTCTCCCTACTTTATCGCCTTTCGAAATGGAGATTGATGTGTTCTTTCAAAACACCCGCCTATTTGGTTTTTGCCCCCTAGGTACACACATTCACGATGTGTTTTTTTCAAGCAAGACATCTTCACGGATTGGATTGTTGCAAATAAACGCAGATATTTAATGAAAACTTTCCTCAATTTAGAGCTTCCTTGAGTTGTCAGTCGAAAGTCATGATAAATTCTGGGATTTGTTTTATGCCTGAGATGAAACCTTACTTGCAGGGTGAGTAAACGAACCGTTGGTGGAAAGATTTGCATCTTTGGCGCACCTGCCGCAAAAAGCGGATCTTAGAGCGCCGCCGCCTCCTCCCATCCAATGAAAGTTGCACACAAGTTTTGCAATTACCTTTCCATTAGGGTGAAATTTCCCTTGAAAAACTATCTTTTCCCCTTCAGAAACCATTCTAGAGTTTTTAAATAGGCATTTAAGGACCTACTAGGTAAACGGTTTCGCTCTAATTATCCTCTTTCCTGCGATATGGAACGTTGCCCCTGCGCATGACAGGATACGGTTCCTCTCGCTTTTATAATTAAGCAACAAACGCAATGCGCTTATCATTTGGGCACGGCACCAGACATACGTCTTGAAGGAGAACAGAAGATTGGATTGTTGTCGAATTCTGGCGTGATTCCTGCTTCTGCCGCTACTACTGCTTCTGTCTGACTAACCAACTGTCTTTGCAATTTGGAGTCAATTGTCAACCGCAGACAGAGGTGGTTGGGTGCATGGATGGAGCAGCGTGGGTAAATGAAGTTCCTTATGTAACCAAGACATAAACCCTGTGAATGTTTACTTCCATCTGCGCTGGACTTCAAGTCCAGTACGATGATGGGATGCCCGATTGCTCATTACTGATAGGCCTTAACGCTGTAACCGCTTCAAGAATAGCCGCACATCCTACATCCGACCAATCTGCCAAAACGCGAAACGCCTGACGTGCTGGAAACCGTTTCTGTGGCATGAGCGAATGGGAGTAGAGCGGTTTGGTGGAAATAATGAACAGGATGTGATCATTCACGTAACCAAAAGTTTATACTTTCGAAAAGTTGGCGTACTTGATGAAGTTGTTTACCTATGATGGTCCAGCTGTGTCGGTAAGTCTCTACACCGATACTGCTTCTAAATGTTATTTAAATGTCGGTTTCTTTTCTACAAAGGCCTGTATAAATGTCTGTAATGAAATTGGCAATTACTAATACACCTTCCATCTCGCATAGGAATTTCATTCCGCCTCCAACCTGGCAAGCAAGATTATCATTTTGGACAAGAACGGTCAGCCGCGCTCCGAAAAGACGGTCGATGGCGACGAGGAGGCAATTCAAGAGGCGCTTCTGACCGGAGAACTCGATCAACAACAGTTGCACCAATCGGGTCAACAGTCCTCGGAGAGACCTGCCCTCTCCACCATTCCTCTGACCAATCTGCTGCCCGGCACCAACTACACCTTCGAGTGGTCCTCGGCCAATCAGTTTCACCTTACCACGACCATTCAATTCGTCACCGCCACTGCACCTCTAGCCGCTCCAAGTAAACCCACGGTGCGTATGTTCTGTTTGACAGTGTTCATCACTCTTATAGGCTTACGTTCGTGCTCTTTTGCTTTGTACATTTACACGGAAATATTTGCACGCTTCCTGAAAATTGTCCACGTTTGTTTGAATGGACCAATTTCTACTATTGTCCTAATCATAAGTCCCCGTTGAAATAGTCAAAGTTTTTATCAAAACATTAAGTATTTACGTGCTACTGACATTCTTCGATCCTCTCTACGAAGTAATTGTCCAGAAAATGAGGTAATTAAAATCATGCGTGGTCTACGAGCAACGCATCAACTCTTAAAACATACTGTAAACATGTTCCGTTTCACACTCTAACCACCCCTCTTGTGACCTGCCACGGAGGCTGATGAGTCGATGTTGTTGTACTAACCTCGAAATAAATGCGCTTCTGTTGTAACATGTTGCCTTGCAGCATTTTGTGTTCCTTGTTCCAACTTCGAGTCATCTGCGAATCTCCGTCTTTCTCGACGATCCTTGCCCCTACGACAACGGAGGTAGAGCGGAGCTAAATAATATTCTGATTCGTTACCGCAAGGCCGTGCATCAATTGGGCCAGGGCTATGGCGAGGAAAGGAAACTCCTCGGCTACGGAAATTGGTCCAAGACGCTGGTGTGCTTTCAGAACCAGATGAAGGATCCAAGCGACTTTCAACTACAACAACAGCAGTCCATAAAGTGGTCCGGAGACGCGGTCATTCAATGCGACGTCCAGGTGGAGGATCCTCACGCAGATTTGGAGGTTGCCGTAGCGACTATGAATCGTTTTGGTGTCTCTCCGTGGCTCTCGTCCATTTATCGAGCCTCGGAGGCCCTCCATGCCGCGTACTTCTATACCGCTGGTGCTACGCATCCGATTATTGCTTCAGCAGTCACTGGCGTTGTTCTAGTTCTACAGCTTTTTGCGTAAATCTTATTTCGTCCAAATTTATTCCATCCCTAGATCCTCACTCCCTAGTGCTCGCATTCCTCCTAGCGCCCAGTACTTTAACGTCTCTTCTTTGTGTCTGTCCTTGTCTGTAGTATCCGTTGTATACCGCTACAAGTTCATTTGCAGTCTGATCTCTTCCTCACTTCGACTGCTCAGACGAATTATGAGAATTAAGTATGACTTTATGCATAAATTGTATCTACTTGATTCAATAACGCGACAACAAAGTGCATTTAACTGGTGTTTTTGCACATTTGTGATTCAGTTGTCTTCTTCCTGTCTCTATCTCATTCAATCTCAATTAAAGCAGGACTTTATATTCTTGTTCGCAAATCTTTTTTATAATATGATATCCTCAGGAGTTGGTGTCGTGGACCCTCAGCCCTTCGGTTTAATTGTTGGGAATGACATCTTGCAGTTTACGACTTCATCTCTGCCGACAATCAACGGGAGTAGTTGCGTCAACTCCCAGTAAGTATGGCAATTCAGAATTATCAAGTAAGGGTCCCTAATGGCAAAAATTTGAATTATAAGTGCCAGACTTGAGAGAAAGTAGGTTTTATTTAACTGTATTGGGGAAATTGGAGATGATGGGCTTCGAAGATGCAGACCGCGACATCCTGTTTACCCCTAAGTTGCTGGGACAGACTTGGCAGTTGTGTAGTGCTAATACGATGCCAAAGAACGAATTAAATGTGGAAAGATCTGATATAGAGTTAGTAGTTCTATAATATGATTATACGGAATTTGTCCATTGTGAAATTGCTGCTTTTTGTAAGGCTGTTTGTCACGGTTGTGTGACAGGTGGACCGCCTTGACGTCTACCGAATGGATTTGGATGTCTTCATAGCGTGGTCCGGCCTCGTGGTTAAATTCCACTTAACTTGCCTGTTGTTTAAATAGTTTACATGAACGAAGAACCACTGAGAACGGAGATGACGGCATTTACATCACACAACTTCATGACCTCTTTGTTTTTGGGGAGGTTGGGGTAAGTTCACGGATTGAAAAGTGAATTAGGACAATGGATTATAAAACAATGAATAGCGGATTGCCACCAAATGTGAGACCTGATGAATCAAAGAACTTTTAACCAAAGCCTCTGGAATCGCTGGTTTTCATGTGGTATTTAAGACTTCCCTGATAAAATCTCCCATCGTCCCTTATAAGATGTTTTGCGTCGGCTGAGGTAAACGACACCTTGTTGGACAGTCATACCAAGTCCCAATTCAAGCGACTGACGGCTAAAGTTGAAGTTTTGTCTTTCGCACATAGAATAGCTTGAGGTAAAGAGCTTGCGGACCGTTTCTAGTACTTTACCTTGGTTTGACTCCAATTAAAGTTTTAATATTGTTCCTACTATGTACAGGTGATGATGTGACCTCTTTTTTCCTGACAAATTAAGTTAGATATGTATCTCTTTGTAAAACCTTTTCTTCAACTAAAGTGCAAACTAAACTAGTTGCTTATTAACAAAGAGCCAATCCTCCGATCGTCGGTACTGTAACACCCACTGACACAGCTCATTTCGTCTTTGAATTCGACGGAGGTCTCCACTACTTACAACAGCCTTAAAACTACCAGTAAAAGCGCCACAGTCGTAAAATTGAAAGGCAGATCCACACGAGATACCGAGTGAGGGAATACTCGCCCTCTATGAAATATTCTCTTTCCACTTGGTAAAAAATGGAAATTATCAACCCAGGTTGGCCAAAAATTCATTTTCATAATGGTGACCCCCTATTAGCACGTTTTTGATGATAACAGTTAAAGCTAGAACCCAGTAGACTTCTTTTTTACCGCTTCGTCAGAGGCGCCTCCTATCCACGTATTCAACGTATGACTGATTCATCAAATTGCGATTTTGTCACTTGTTCGCTAATGTGTTTAACATGAAAGCTGTGGCTTCTGTACTAGGCGGAAATTCCATTTGGTTTTTTACCTTCAAGGAATTTTTAGCTAAATAGTAGGTTTTAATTTACAATTTCATTGCATTTTGTGAACCAGTACCGACGTTTTAAGTATACCTTGGAGCAATCTGCCAGATTAAACACAAATTCATCTTCAACAGTACCTCCAACTGACAGCAAAGTATCCCCCAATCTGATGCGACAGTCAAATCATCCCAAGCTGTGTGCCGCATTTGTATTGTCATCGTTGCTTGACTACGGGCATTCAAATGTTAAATTGTCGACTGAAACGTCAAATTTTACTATTCTTTTCCCTGCCACCTGCAACTTCTTCTCTGTGGCCAGTATGACTAGGGCTGAGTGATTACATGGGTGTATTTACCGATTCACGTGGCCAAAGTGCCAAGGCTTTGTACAATGTGAGTCAATTTCTAGGATTTGTGCATCCTTGAGATATTCAACTGTTGGATTTCGAGTTTGTTATTCGTGCAATCAGTTCTACTGCTTTGTAGCTAAATGCCATCATCACTTGTGTAGGTTTTAGAAGTCGCTGATCTTCCACTTCGTTTCGCATTCATATTTGTAGCATGTGCGCATTAGGAAATTTGCCTTCCGTACTGTCAAGATTCGCGCAAAATATCCATTCCCCACAAAAATTACTTTCGTTATGCAACCAATGGTGCCAAAAAAGTTATTACCTATCCTTCAACCAGAGTGCTTAAATTCCATCGCTAACCTAAGCGATAACAAATTCCACCGTCTGCGCCATATCTGAGCTAATTCCCACTGCGACGGTAGACACCGCTACATGGCGACGGACGTAATCTTCTCGTTTTGTCCTTAGCTTGTCGAGAACAGTAGCTCAAAAGAATATTTGCCATTATTTTAGTTAAAATATGTGTGCTAAATGCACGCCATTGTCTGAGGCTGAGTCGCTTTTCACTCAAGGGATGTCGACAAGCAAGTCTTAAAAATAATAGTTTGGAATAGTAAACGTTAGCATTGATGTATAGGTTCAGTTTAAAATATGAGAGATGGTAGAAAGTTAAAAAAAATGATAAAAGTTAAAACGAAAGTTGATAAAATCGCTTAAAAATACTAAATACGTCATTAAATGCCTAATCTTGAACGTGATCAGCTGCACAGCAACAGAGTAGTTAACGGGATAGCATTTCGCTCTTTCCAAATCTATATGTACATTCTAAGGGACATATCTCACTTTTTATTATCCTATACCATTTTCGCTTAAATAAATTACACACACTAGGCGAAGGACAAGTGAATTTTGTTAGTGCTGATTATTATCGTTGAATGGAATCACAAAGAGACATATTTCCGTATAGGTGCATTGGAGGGACGGTGATAGTAGCGCCCTCTGGCAACCCCTGAAAAGAATACATAATGCTTGGAAAGAATAGGAATTCTCGATGTACAGTAGGGCTTGGGGCTTATGACATGGCCCGGGGGCCCTCAGTGACCCATTGCCTAAACCGAGAGTTAAACAAGCAATTAACGCATTATTATTGCCTCTTAGAGGAGGAATAATCAGTGCACGAAAACAGTGCAGTTGCACTTTAATATATTTTTAGGTCAAGGGTTAAATATTGATGGATATTCTCTTGAATAGCATTGACCGGATTCCAAAATAATTGTGGATTAAACTGTTATTTTTTGACTTAAGCAGTTGGTTACGCACATAGTAAGAGTAATTATCAAAGTAGACGTAAAGCTGTTGTGCCATGCAATAATAGTTGGTATTTTTGTAATGCCGGACTACGACCCATTTTGTTCATATTGATCAGTACGAACTTTTCAATAAGTTTGCCCAATTTTTAAATATGGTGTTTGTGATGGTGGGTAAATGGGCTCTACATTTGTGCACACTAAAACTATCGAGAATGCACTGATGACCGAACCAAACGCTAAAACTTAATTATTTTATCCGTGTCTGCGTTATATTGCTTTTTGCGCTGTTAATTTGGGTGTCACATAAGTGGGCAGTTGCATGACTCTTGTATGACTTAAAAGTAGTATACTTACGTCTTTAAGACTAATTTTATGCATTACTGTTAATAACGGTTTGTATTTTATAGCATTGGTTTGTGTTTGGGGTGAGTTAAATGATTCTTTAGTATATTGGTGCAGCCTGAATGACCTAATAAGTGTTCTGTTGTTAACTTAGCCTCAATAAATGGACCGCACCTCGATTCTAAAGGAAATAATTAGGGCAAGAGTGAAAGAATACCTGAAACCCTTCGACTTAGATGAAAATGTGAATTCTGCGGCAGAACTTAAGAGCATTGTCGAATCCCGCCCGTAATTTTTCCGTTGTTTATTCAATTCACCTTTTCTATTTTTCGAGCACTCTTTACTTGTAGCAAATTTGACGTTTCTCCGAAACTGCCAAAGTGTACACAACAATTTTTTGCTGATGCGTGCTTAAAAATATGCAATCATAACCAGTTGAAGCGCTTTAATATGCTTAATTTATAAAATTTCCTCCTGGTGATTTGCATTTAGTATTCTTATCGCTACTGCACGGTTTGCTATATAACCATTTTTTACTTGATAGTCATAACCGAAACAACCACAACTGCATGTGTGACACTAGTTTTTTAGTTTTATAGCATTTGTTTTGTGAAAGTTGTCCCTTTATTGTTCTACTTACAGATTTTACGAGTTTCGTCAAAAACTCCTTCGAGAATTGCTTGAGGTAGTGCAGAGTCGCGAAGATATTCCAAAGGTGGATAAAGAGACTGTGACAATTCATTCTCAAGGTTCCCCACTCCGGGTTCCTGAGAAGATACGTTTTCATCAACCCCTTAGCGAACCAGAGTCCTCCTTTAGCAGTTCTTTGACTCAGGTCGAACATGCTATCATTCTGTTTGTCATATTTGTATGAGTTATATCAGAATGGTTATTTTAACTCAAAGAAATATTGTAGCCTAGATCTTTTCAATGGAAACTTTTTCATCGAATTAATAGGGCATCGACTACCTTTGCCTTAATGACAAACACTTGTCGGAGTTGGTTCATTCACTGGATCCACGCTCCTACGATGTCCAGCGTAGACGTGAAGCACTTCGGCAGATTGTGGCGACCCCTTCCTTTGAGACTCAGGTCTGCGATGCGTGGGAAGCCGCTCCTGAGACACCTACAGCTGAGAAGCGATTAGTTGATCGTCCGGAGAGAAATGAGAGTCGAAATTCACAGGAAATCGCCTTACCTGTTTATGGAATTCGACAAGGTCTCTACGATGCTTTAGTGGATGAGGACACCGAGCTAAATGTGAGTCCAGTTTTCCCGTTGTACTGTCTGAAAGTAATACTTTCATTTGTAATTCGGTGTACATAAGGGTTTTGGTAAAATTACGACTTCTGAGTACATAAGACACCACAAAACAATTCATCGGGTGGGAATGGCTTTTATTTTCTCGACACAGCCCATTTAACCTCTTTACACCTATCACAGTATTTATTTGATACCTGGAAGCTAGTCTTTGAGTGATAAGATTTGGCCGCAGAGCTGAACCATCCCAGTTCAGTCTGTGGAAAGCTGCATTGGTATTTAGCATGCGTTATATCTCTGAAAATGCAATTATTTATGAACAGCGGTGTTAATCGTTTCCGCAGAAAAATGCGTCTCTAGTGCGTCACTGAAGCGTTCAGGATCGGAGAAATATTTCATTGTCAGGATCATGTGTTAAAAGCCTTCACAACCAGAATCGTACCAGATAGACGTATACATCATTTAAACGTCTTGCTGCTAAGTAGCTGGGTGTAGCACCAATGCGAGGACTGTGACTGAGGCATTCGTGGATCCTACGTTTTCATTCGCACGAGGTCTCACCATCTCACGCTGTTTCGTGGTTGTTGTGCGTACTAGCAGGAGACACAACCATTATTTTCATATGCCATACCACCATGCTGTCATCTCTTTTATAGCCGTGGAATAAGAGTCTTAGTCTTACCAGGACATACATTGTATCCGCCAAATACAGCGTCCTTCAAATGGCTTCAGATTTAGCTCTTCACTTTTTTATCGACACTCTAAAGGATGCACTTCGCTGAGTTTAAGTTCAAGGGTGTTCATCCTTTTTTAGTTTTTTGCATTGAAGTTCATAGCCAAGGCGTTTTCATCAACTTTTGGCAATGTCAAAGAATGCTATGCCCTCTTTGGTAAGTTATAAATCATGAAACATACCGAAATACCTCATTAAGTCTTCTTAGCAAAGTAATGACCGTGTAGCCTCTCTAGACTCCGGTTTTCTATATACAGAAAGGCTGAGACTATAGGCGTACCACTCCGGAGAGCCCGTGTGGTCAAAAATTTGTTAAAATAAATCAGGCTTAAGTTAATTTATTTGATCTTGTAGTTGATTATCTGGAGGAGAAATTCACCACAGATGGAAGTAGCATACCCACCATCTCAGGCGGTTTGGATATTAGCAATAGTGAAATTGAAAAGTTACTTCGTTGTGTGAGTTACTAATTGTAATGTTTTAAAACTAGAAAAAGTGGTTCTTTTTTAACTCAGACTTGCATTCAAAGTGTTAATATATTTACGAACCTTGATCACTAGGGTGATAATCACATTTCAATTCAAATTTATGATGTTGTTAGTTTTGCCTTCTGCTCGACTTTCACAAAAAACTGCCCAACTGCTGGCTTCGCTACTCCGAAAAGTAAGTCTATCCACGGCATTTTTGTCGGGTAAGGAATCAAGCCCCCTCCCTTTGCTTCAATATTACTTTGTAGACTAATGGGCGTCTTGATGGATCGTTGTCTATCGCTCCTGTTAATTGGCTGTCTACCATCGCTGGAGGTCCATTTAAGTAGTCCCGAAAGACGGCTGACCCCGCTCCACATTGTCTCGCTTCTTGATCCGACAGCACAGTGGTTTTCTCTCTGGATGGTTTGTTGACTGAGTTTTTTTTTCCGTCTCCGTCTTTCTTTCTCTCATGTTAGGCGTTTTAAGCTCCTTAATAATGCTTTAGCTATTAATGAAAAGGCTGTATAAATTCGCTGTAAAATGAGCATACTGATGGCTGAAATGTGACGTACTTACGGATTTGTATGCTTTGGCCTTTGAAGTCGCTGATCTCCTGCACTTTGCCCCTGTCATTCGTCAATCCCTCGACTGCTGGTCTTTATCAATGAAATTTTTTAAATCAAAAATAAGAAGAAAGGCTGCGTTTTATGTGAATTTTTTGTGTTTAAGTAGATGAGTCAGACAGTGTATGCCCATTTACTCTGCCTTAGTTTTCAATGTAGTAATAAACTAAGTGCCTATTTTTTTGCAGAAATTGTGAACGGATATAAGTTTTACTTGCTAATTACATGAACTTTTGATGCAAAGTAGCTTCCCCAAGTTCATTGCCTTTATCCTAATGGGCTAAATGACCTAAGTTGCTTCATTTACTCCGTCATTTGTTGAGTGATTGAACTAGACATCTTGAAAAAACTCTTTGCCAGACATGAATTCTTGTCATTTGTGGAGGTGATTTATTGTTTGTGTGCGCCCATTTTCATTATAGAATGCGTTGTCCCAATTCCGATTTTGCTGCTATTGCCGATGATAATAGGAGGTAGTTAAGCATTGTTTATTAGTTAAATACGCTTTGATGGCAAGGAAAGCGAGTGGATGCGAATTCGTGTAGTTTTTCGTCTGACCCATAAATTATCAACAATATGGAAAATTGTTTAACTCGTCTAATTAGTTTCGTTTACATGGCCAATGAAACGATCGTTTTTCAAACCCACTTTCTAGTTGAAAACAGGATAGACAAAAGCCTTGTAAATTTTATGATAAAAGTTTCAAATTTGATCTACCAAGATTTATTATCCATTGAAGGTGCTTTTTTTTCTGGAAATATAGTGCTAACTTATTTTTAGAGGGGTGCCTATGGATGTCGACCGATGCTGAAGAGACTTACTAAAAACAAGCAGATAGTGAGTCTTTGACCAAAGAGCAAGTATTTTTTTAATGAGACTGTATTATTTGGAAAGAGACTTTTTACAGTACTGACATATCTTTTAGGTTTCGACGTGGATGACAAGCTGTGTCTGTGTGTTTCTTCGTAAGCCAGGTGAGGCTTGTGCTATCTCATTTCAGTAGATTTCTCCAAGAGTATAATTTGCATGAATAAGGGCACTTTGACGACGCAATCAGCTCTTTATACACTTACAAATTTGACAATTAGTCCTCAGTAAGACTTCAAATTCAAATAGGTATCTTAATGCATTTTTCCACATGGTCATTTTTTACCGTATTTCCGTATAAATTAACATGTCCTTTTGAAGGTCCCTTTTTATTTAATCACTTTCATGAACCAGCATTTAGCTGATTGAAATGAAGGCGTGCATCTGCTATTAAATTTGCTGGAATTGTTCGGAATCAATTTACGCACTTCTGGTAGTTGCACGAAAGGCCCCTAAGTCCAACCAACACTTGTGGATTTGTAAGAAAAAAAAACAAATTTCAAGTTTTAGCGTTTGAACTCCTCTTTGCTCGTAGTCCCTGACTACATTTGTTCCAGCACATACTGGCTCAGTGTCACATTAATGTAACTCTCTCATTTTTCATAAATCAGTCCACATTTCACCCAGGTATGAATTGGAAATGAAATGGACAGAACAACAACCATAAATTTTTCCTCTAGTGGAGATTCGGGCAGCGAACCTGGTAACTAGTACCTAGAAGGCAACTTTGTCGTAGAAAGACCTGTCGTTCCCCCTTGGGAAAGCAAGATGGTCTGCTTCAGTTAGTCACCTTTGCTGAAATATTGGCTTTCGCATGCCTCCACTTCTTTGATGCTCGTTTTGATTCTGGGAGGTAAAAGTTGTATCCTGCTCCCGTTGCATGCAAAGATGCGATACACAGAATGCTTCCTTGACCCGGTGCGGCATTCAACCTTTCTGTGTTAATCAAAAGTGAAGGGCTGTTATAGGATATCCAGTGGTCATAAAAAGCGATATTATTGCACGCCGTTCCATACAGACATTACCAAAGTTGTCTGCCATCTTTACTAGCAACACCTTGCCTAGCTCACCATTTGTGTGCCTACTGTTTACTGCTGTTAGTAGTACCACCACAGTTGTCCTAAATGTGACTTTGTCTTTCCTGACCTTTTCTAAGAACTTCTTGTAACACTGTCCACAATAAGAATGCTTGGGTGCTTTCTTGTAGGATCTTCGACGCAGATAAACCGATCAAATTTTTACTCATGCTCTCATTTGGAGGCAGCTTATTTCCTACACTCTCTCCACGCGTTAACTACTCTTTTGTGTTTCCGTGAGACGCATAGCAAGATCCTTCCCATCACCATTTCCAAAGAAGTGATTAAACAACTCACCGATCGGGATAAGGCCACCCTGAGTGGGTAACTTTCTATTTTCAATTCATGAGTGACAATGCCATGTTAAAACTGTTGTGGTATTGTAGTTAAGGGGAAGGCACTACCTACGCGAACGTTCATAAAACTCTTCGTCGAATTTATTCTCTCATTAAAGCACACTGAAACAACTGTCGATATCGGTAAGCTACCGGGTTAATTAGGTAGTACCGTCATAATCTTCTCCCTCTTTTGGTAAATTCCATTATCCTTTTAATCATTGAGGAGGTTCGAAAGTTTCGCAATTTAAAATGAAACACATCAGGATTTATGGCTAAGAATAACTCCATATAGACGTATAATTAGCCTAAAAGGGTAAATGAATACATTTTTTTAAATAAACCTCTGAGGTGACTTCATATATTTTGAGTAAAATGGATGCGGTTTCCTTCATTGCCTCACACGTAATTTATTACCACTACAAACTACGAATTTTACTTTCTTGACCTCCTAAAATACCGGGAACTGATTAATTTATAGGCGGAAAAACTCTTCACCAACTTGTGGATAAATGCTTTCAGCGTTTGGCTCTATCCCCGGTGGCAACTGTATTCTGCTTCGGACTGAGTGTTGACGACATACCATTATCAACAGCAAAACGAAATAAAAGGTTTTCCGGTTTGTCAAATCTTTCCAAAGACTCTAACCAATCAGTAATCGACATTGTGTTATTCCACATCCAAGTTTTTGTAGATAATCTGTTGGTGAGTTTCTTTTAATGTGTGGCACTTACTGTTGAAATTTCATAAATGCGCACTTATTTGGTTTAAGTAAAAGCAGCAATATGCGATATCTTTATGCGCATTTCTCCTGATTACGCAGAAGATGAGTGGACCCAGCGGGGAAACGGTGAATCTCAATGTCTGTGTGTTATCACAAGCTGTGGTCAACATCTGTTCGACTACACAGGGTCGTGAATACTTCACCCACCCAAAAGCTGCAAGGTGAGATGCACAACGAAAAAAATAGTACCTACTTCCATAACAAGTGAAACGCTAACCTCCAGACCATTCCATTCAGACAAATGCAGGTGATAGCCAAAATTCTGTCTAAGTGTCTGGAGGCGATTGCAAACACTAACCTTGAAGTCGCTTGTCGAGAAAGTGGCTCAGTTGTTGAGATTCTTGTGAAAGTCGTCGGCCATCTTTGTGACGCGCTCAGCAAAACGTTTCTCATTACTCACAGTCGGCAGATTCGTGGTCATTTTGAAGTTCCACAAAAAGTTTTGGAGCTCTTGAAAATTTTGGTGAGGCTTTGAATACAGTCGTTTTTATCTCCAATTGGATAAAACCCTAACAAAACCTCATCCC
The DNA here is from genome assembly GCF_000524195.1 of Echinococcus granulosus. Classification (NCBI taxonomy): domain Eukaryota; kingdom Metazoa; phylum Platyhelminthes; class Cestoda; order Cyclophyllidea; family Taeniidae; genus Echinococcus; species Echinococcus granulosus. The sequence goes on from NW_020170397.1 coordinate 68,132, forward strand.
CGTTTTTATAGAGATCCAAACACAAAGAAACGTCGAACAAGTAAGTGTTGATTGTTCTCCGTCTGAGACATATTAAGAATAGCTTTCAGAAGGGACTTTTGTGAAATTAATGGGTAATTACCTTGAATTCCACAAAAAATATGTCCAGAATTAGGCTTTCATTACATAACGAATTCAGAGGTCTACTTTGAAAGGGGGATGGTCATTGTCTGAGCTACCAATGCTCAGAAAGCTATAAAAACCCAAAATTTGCTACTTAAAAGAATTTTACACTTTTTTGGCCAATCAAAAAAATGCCGATTCGCATTCACCACACTTGTGACAAGTTCGCTGCTGTCATCTGCCTCAGACTGCTGAAGATGTGTTTAGTAATTAAAAGCTGTCGTACCTGGCCTCTCTGACTCACTCAAATCATTTGTCTGCCACGCACAATTTGGTGCAACAAAGGTTATCATAACCACCTCGTGAAAGCACATCACATATATGTGATTTTGACAGCGAAATCGTTAGTTAGAGTTCAAATGCTTTGGTAATCTTTTAAGTACTTTTTTACATTATGGAATTTTAAACGTCGTGGAATTGTTTGAAAAATCGGTGGAGACCTTCCTGCTCGCTTTGTTGAAGACGCCAAGGGGTGTCCAATTGGTTGAAAGCTTCGGCCTTCTGAGTTACTGCACGCAGTCTCTGCTTTCGCCATTCAGTCTTGTGAGTAAA
>NW_020170397.1:68945-84165 GCF_000524195.1 Echinococcus granulosus
AAATTTTAGCAAAGTTTAGGATGCTGTAAGTGCTTTATTTTCGTGTAGGCTCAGAATTACTCATATCTCGAAGCCGATCTACTGGTCAGCCAAATCACCTCATGTGCTGAGGGGTTCAGAAGTTTGGAGAAGACCTCCTTTGTAGAACATCGCTTTCTCGAAGTTTGGAAACTTTTAGAAGGTTGTGAGACTGAAGGCACAGCACTTGCTGAAGGAGGAGACGAAGATATGGAATTTTCCCTAGATGATTTATTGGATGACGGAGGTTATCGGGATCATGGAGCACTTCTTCCTTCCGACTTACCCGAATCAGAGATTCAAAAGGTTAGACGACTTTCGATAAAGTCATTTGACAACTTGGAATAGAACCAGTCATTTTATGTATTTTCTAGCCTTTTAATCGACTGGTGAATCTGTTTGCCAACTTCACTGCAGTTTTTGAATCCTTATCGAGGGATTCCAGTCGAATTGTGTCAGGTCGAAGCTTTCAAACTATTCCAAAATTCCTGCTTGTAAGTTACGTTTGACTAATTTTCCTCCATCTCAGGCCTTCATAGACCGTGCTGTCATGTTAGATTCCGCCACAAAACTTGCTAAACTTTGCCGTCCAGATGAAACCCGGGTTTTTGGTCTGCGGTGGGTCGACTTACTTCCTTTCTTCTAATCTAATCTTGCATGAATCTACAGATTTTTGAGTGCTATCGTTTCTTCCCTGGATACATTTCTACTTTTGGAATCGCAATTTGGCATAAGGAGCATGCTTCTTAACGCTCAACTACAAAACAGTTTGGATCAGGAGGCAGTAGTAGTAGATGGTCGGTTTCTAATAGACGAAGGCTTAATTGAACGAAACCGCCTTCTTGTGAAATGTTCAATCCTTGGTGGTCCTAATGAACGGTACCTACCTCCCCGCAGTCTTTGTGAGGTTGGTCGCTAATCCCCGAATAGTTTGGTTTCATTAATTAGTCGGATTGCAGTTGCAGACATCTTGAAATACAACAGATTTGATGTAGCTTTACTAATAAGATAATATAATAGGGCTTTTTATAAGGATTGTTCGTGAAGGAAAAGGACCCAGTTCAAGATGATGAAACCGTAGTTTGTCTCTCGACACAGTTGTCTAACTACTCACAAAGTGGCTTTAGCGTTGGGAAGTGTCATTTCTGTTGAACCACCCTAGGAGGATGGCCTGAGGAAAGCTGCCATGTTGTCCAGCATAGGCTGCCTTACCGATATTGTGTCAGAAATGTTCGTCTCACGTAAATTCGTTTATTAGACATCCAGAAGATTAGACAAGTGCTCCACTCCCCGTCAAACTGAATATTCACAGTAACAGCTGGAGGGGATAGGGGTGGGCAACGGAATCATTACAGGTGGAATCAACATCAGCGGATGTAGAGCTATGTCTGTGTCTTATTACAACTGAGCCACTATGGTACCCCTCAATCGTATCGGATAGTGTTAAAAGTGTTCTATAGAAGTCTCCAGGCTTAGAGCGTTCACGGTGTTGTCCGCCACTTTAATTCACGGTGCCTCGACTCGACTGGCCCACGTCGCGAAGGCCGGCTATCACCGGTGATGCTATGCCCCACCTACCAGTGGGTGTTGCATCGCTACGTAGCATAACTTGATAGCTGAAAGACTGACAATGCCAATTCTATGCGAATGCTTCGTGTAGTTGGACTGTTTCTTCTGATTAGAAAATGACAGGCACCTAAATTTAGCTTCCATATTTAGTTCCCTTTATTCGATCCTCCAGCATAATACGGATCCCTATCCATATCCAATCGTGACAGCTCTGAATTCCGACCAATTGGAGAAATACACGCAAAAAAGTAAGAAGTTTAGCAATTGTCCTCAGTGTGTGGATGACCTTGAACCTGCACCAATGAACTTGAAGCGACCGACCAATGCTACCCTAGTCAGTATTGTCATTTCGAGTCTCATACACCCTATCAACGGTCAATGCAAAACGGAGAATCAAATTTTCTTCAAGTTTCCACGTCTGCGAGTGAAGATAAGAAACTTAACGAAATTTTTGCCACAAATGAATAAACAGATTCCAGGTAGGGATTTCTTTTGATGTTCCACCTAGAGTGGCTACGTTAACACAAATTTATTTCAAAGCCTTTTTGTTTTCTCCTTGATGTGGTTACAAACCCCAACAACTTTTGTTGCCTTATCACTTGGATCGCTTGTCTCGAATTTGACTCTTTTAGAAATCGGGTCTTTGTTTGATGCCTGTCTTCGTGCAATGTCAAGTCGGAAACAAGTTACTTCCTCTCCGTGTTAGTTTTATTTTCTTCCAAGCATAAAACTGCTCATAATAATTAATTTTTCTTTCTTAACTTATTTTCTCTCCTGGAAATGTGACCTTTCGTTAAGATATCCGCGTATAAGTTGGCACCAGTTGCATTTACAAAGTGATCAGTTTATGCTCGTGTTTTATCCACCTCACCTTATTGTTTGGAATTTTTGTCAGCAGACGATTATTTTTAACGCTTTTTAGGTGCTACAGGAATGCATATTCGAGGGTTCATAAAAAACTTCCCATTTTAGCACCACCAAATGTCGACTCATCCTTAACGCCTACTTGGAAAGAAACTGCCATGGGGTTGGTTATTGAGTAAGCTTTTGTTGCTATTGCACATTATATGTAGCATATCTTTTTCCCAATTTTACTTACGTATGGCTTACTGTTGATTTTAAAACATATCAACTCAGGTACGATCATTCTCAGTTGCAAAGGTATCGTTTAATCCACTCTTTCAGTTATGGATGCCGTGTTCACGTCCTGGACACGACAGTTCCTCCCAGTAGCCGAAAACACGACCTGGCTGATCTCTTAGCATATACTGATGGCTTGAGAATCTTGAGTAGAGTCTCTCAAAAAGACCTCCAACATCCCAACAATGGTGAGACATATCATTTTTTGGTTAAGTTACCACAGTCGATGGAAATGTAGAAAAGCATCAGATGAGCGGTGAAACCTTCAGACCGTTTGATTGGTTTGTGGGTTTGATTTTTCTACTCTTCAATGGCAGCACCTCTCGTGCAGTCGACTTTCTCAACCGATTTCAAGATACTTCACTTGCGCATTACTTATGGGCCCCTTCTGTAAGTTGCGTCTTCCTTCTTACTTTTTTTTCGCTTCTAATATACTTAACTTTAGCTTTGCGCTTTGATACTTCAAGATCGGCAACATTCAGATGTTGCCTGTGCATACTTTAGCAAATGTTTCCACCTCATGGTCCCATTCTTGTTTCGAGTGTTGTTCCCGAAACTCCCCATAGCCACTTTCACCTCGGGTATAGTGCACCCTCCCATGGATCGGTGTGAATGTGATTAATATCTTTCATAGAAGAGATGATGGTGGATTGGCTAAAATTTCCCAATTTGGCATCCTTAGAAGAAAACTGCATTGAGAGAGGATTGTTTACAATCTGCAACTACCACGCCTTACTCATCAATCACAATGGCTTAAGTCTTGCATAAAGAATAGGTTTCATGGTTGTAAAACTATACATCAAGCATTTCATTTTGATCGACTTCAAGTTGTTAAAACTTCACGTCGCTTAGTAGTGGTCGTCGTGGAACTTGCCAAGACCTGAAGTAGACATGCTTACTCTTTTGTAGTGAATCCTCACAAGTCCAACCATCTACTGTGTATGCGTTCTTTTGAGGTGTTGGATTTAGTGTCCATTTGTCGAGTTCGAATATTTTTGGTCGTCTACACCTCAGATTTGGTTATCGTTATCATCAATGCAATCCCCGACATTGCTTTTACAGACAAAATAAGCCTTTCGAAAGAGGAATCACCTCTGGAATATCATATTGTAATGTTATTTGGTATTTAAAAATGGGTTTAAACTTTGCTGATGCTATTTGAAAACATTAATCCCACTATTCTGAAGGAAATAAGTAGTCTGGCTCTGATAAAACTGTAAGGAATAAAAACGGTAAAGGAAAAGGGAGAAGGTAGGAGGGTTTAGAAGTCATATTAAACTAGAAAATGTACATACTTTCCCTTCAAATAGTAAATTCGCCGGCCAGTAATTTAGCCCTTTTTTCGAGTGAATCGATTACTGCTACTGGATTTCAGTAGTATCGATCGTCTAATAAAAATGCGGTTCATCAAACTGTTTTAGGTAAGGTAATAGATAATTTTTTTTGTAATTCCAGGATACTTTTCTGGTCTCGAATGATGTTTAGAGCTTCTGCTTAGCTTGGTTGTGTTTGTTCTTGTAAAATTGGTTCATCGGAGCACCAACAGCCAATTCCTTCACAAGGTTCCATCAAACATGTCACAGTATATGATTTGGTCTTCCCGTTTTCCATAGATCAAGGGGCTTTTCAATTCTCTCTACTTTTTTGCATATTGTGTCATCAATCTTTTATCTATTTGGCTTTTTTCATATTTTAAACACCTTTGTATCACGGAGTTAAGGATGTAGCGTAAAAGGCATTGTTTTTTTAGCCTGTGGAGATGCCCTCGTCTCATCATTACACAATTTGTCATGTATTTGAAGTGGTCTTTGCTTCTGAGTTACCTCAACTCTACAACACATTCCAATTGTCCGGGTACTCACCCTCAATGGTAATTCACCAACAGATTTACTTTGAATTTTCCTTAACCTCCCACATAATTCTTGTCTCTATTAATGTCTTTTGTCAATTTTAGGTGCTGCGTTGCTGGTTAAGACAGTATTATCTCAATTATCTAGATTGGAGCGAAATTCAGGACTTCTTTTTGCTTTGCTTACTCTATGGAGCTGAAATAATTGTCTTTTCTGCGGTTACAATAATGCGACACCTCTCGACACGTTTGACAACTGCTCTTCAAGCACAAAATCATCTGCTTATGTTACTGGTTCGTTAAAAATGTAGTTTAGAAGTTGTTTCTCTGCAGCAGCATTTAAAAGCTATCAAAAGTGAAAAATTATGCATTTTCATATGAAATTACGGAAGCTAGATGAAATTATCTGTCATAATTTGGCAATAACTTTCTGTAATAGGAGATACATTCAAGTCAAATGGGAACTTTTGTATAGCCTCCAGCCAATATCACTGCGTTTATGTACTTACCCCTCAGCAATTAAACGACACATGCTAGACAAGTCTGCCTTAGACTTCGGCTATGGCTGATCATTCCAGGACAGCCTACTTCACTTCATCGTCGTTGTGGAGGGCTGCCTTGTAACCCAGTGTGTGTCCACATCTCCGGCTTCTCAATGTTTGCGTTCGTATACGATTCTGTTGTGCTCGTCCTTGTCACGGAAGGTTTCTCCCTTTTTACAATGCCGACATATGGCAGGATATACCCCGATAGGGCATTCGAGGCTGTCTGGGTGTTGCCAAGAATGGCTGTTGACACTGGGGACTAGAAAGCCAGCCACCCACTACCTGGGTCGCTACTGCTGCGCAGGCCCACGGCCATGTTTGGTACCTGTACACCGTTCATGTATCATGTCGCTGGGCGGTTTGATACATCACTTTACTGTGCTAGGCAGATATCCACAGATTTTGAGCCTTCTCAGAAAAGAATTCTCATGCCCTGTCCTGTCATCCTGACTAGTGGTACCTGTACAAGCTCACGGAATTTGTATCGGTTATTAGTAACAGAAAATGGTCGCCACTTGCTCGTTCATGCAACATTAATGGTAGCATCTCTCTTTGAACTTGTGAACTTCAAAGTTCCAGTTCCACTTGAATGGTACCCTTGCCTGCATTCAGAAAGTAAAGCGGAGGTTAGACGAGTGCCTAATTGCCTTATGTGAAAACTTAAGTAACTCAACTTTGCTTCATAAACAGCTAATATCCTTCATTCTAGTCCCCCCCCCCCTTTAACAATACTTATTTTTTATTTTCTGTTAAACTTCTTTTTTTGCACTACTTTTAGGAAGAACCTATTGAAGGCTTTCGATTCGTTGACAATTTAGACTTCCTGGAGTTGTTGGCCGACAAGTACAATGAATACGTTTCAGCCGAGTTGGCATCCTCTCCCCTGGATTAACATGGATTACCTAGCTTTCCTTAAAGGCTGTGATTCACCCTTCAATTGATGGGCTTATTAAAACCAAATGCACCATTATTTAACAAATGTATTCCTTCTTAAAAGGCTTTCACGTGGATCTGTCAACTGATTGACATTTGCGAATGTCGCACACCCTGGTCTCTTGTGCGGCCAGTTTTTCAAAAATATGCTAAAATCTTACTAAAATGACATCCGTATTGTGCTTTAAGTGTTTTCTAATGGGAAGGTGTGATTTGTCTTTCCTCTAAGCTGGCGTATCTCAACTCCCTAAGCCCGATAAAAAAGTAGAAAGTAATTATTAATTACTTAATATTGCTAACTTCAAAGCAGCTTCACTGTCACCGCTGTTTGTCTCGTACTACGCGGCTGGTGACCGTCTGGTGCGATCAAATGTTTTTATTGGTTCGACACCCGTGCCTACAATTACAGCAACCCACTACAATGAATCCTCATTTCTTCTTATGCCGCAAAAGCGTGCGGTCGTTGTTATCGTTCTCAGTGTCTTGCTGAGTGTATCTACTGAAGAGCCACCGATTACGTGGCCAGATCCACGCCACTTCCATGCAAATGTCGATCGAAGAGATGGCAAATCATTGAGTCTCTCCTGGCCTGTGAGCCAATACTGTCCACAGAATGTCCTCCAGAATTTGTCAGTAACCATTACAAAGGTTGGAGATAGAAACTTCTCCAAGCATATCACCGGGAAAAGTGAACACCTAACTGTCATACTTGAACAAGTTGAAGCCGTGTATCAAGTCACGGCCATTATGAAGACTCAATTCAATATGAAGGGAGTATCTGCCATCGCGACCATAACAACGGGCGGTGAGTGTTTTCTCGCTCGAATTAAATGCGCAAAAGTCTTGGCAATATTCTGAGTTAAATCAGTTAATTCCTCTAATGTTGGATTTTGTGCTTTTAGGTAGCCCTCTCTTTGGCTCTCACCTCTCACTGTAAGTTTAAAATTCCCTGCCTGAAGTTTTTGCCTAGTTAAAAGTGCAGATGGGGCTTTAATAACACATCAAAAGTGAATCCCACTAACCTTTTCGAGACGGCGATGTAAATTTGTCACTGCAGGGTCATGAGGTCTTGATAATGGAATCCCTTTTATCGTTGTCTAGTGCCATAAGATGCACTGTTCTCTCCACCGACATTTGTTTGATCCATATTCGCAATTTTACAAATATAAACTCCTTTGTAAATAATTTCTTTCCTAATTGTTCCTTGATAGACCGGTTCAGGAGATTTCTCAAGCTCGTGTGGTCGGTGATGGTCCATACGTAGTGGTATTAACGCACCAAATTACGGAGAAATGCATGCTGGTCATATATGATGCGACTTCCGCAAACTACACGGTATGTAAGATGCTACTCAATCAAAATTCAGTAACGTATATCAATCGTAAGTGACTGAATAGAATTTATGCATATTCACACATTTTTCTCCTTAATTCAATTCGCGCTTTTGGCCTTTGAAGTACGCCTCACTCGTTGCCACTGATGAAAACAAGTGAACAATTTTATTTCGTCGCAAGGCAGTTCTTATGGGTGTGTGTGGGGATTCAAAACTCCACCTTAGAATTGACTAGCTTGTAAATGCGCCCAAACCTGATCTAAGACTAATAATTCACGCGATTAAATTTTCACGGTAACGCCCAACTAATTTTATCAAAGTATTTTTTGCGGGATTCCCATTTTCATTGGGCTTTGATTTACCACCAAATGCATGCATTCTACTTATTTCAGTAGCGCACTATGCTTAACCGCGATTCAAGGGCCCCTCTGTTTTATTTGCTTAGATCGAGGCAATGAATCTCTGCCAGAATGGGCAACGTGCGTCACTGGCAGTTGTTCTGCCAATAGAGAAACGACCGTTGAATTTCCTTCCTAAACTGAACCTTCTTGAGTTCGCTATCCCAAGCAAAATACTTGAAGGTCTTCCAAAGTTCGATGTCAGAACCTACTCAGTTCCCAACAATTCGGATTTGGAACGTAAAAATCCTTTTATGTTACGTATTTTTTGACTTACGAAAAGAGAAACATTTTGCGGAGATAGCCTAGTTAAAAGAGTTGACTTCTTTGCACCCAAACTACACGACCAACCATTCGGATGACTGAAGCTGTTTTTTTGCGTCCTTAAGTTGATCCACCGTGCGATATCTACGGGAGGTTGGTGCTGATCTCACCCGAGACTGCTCGCCTCACTGTCACCTTCCGTCCACCGACTTCGCATCCTCGATTGATCCATAACTTCACTTTTGTTTTCAGTCATACTAACGAGACAATTGTTTTCGAAGTCATTGACGGTAGGGTAAGTTTTTGGTCTTCCTTACTGACATTTTTGCTAAACTTCACTTGCTTCATAGCAGTAATATTTCTTGAAGAATTTGCGAATTTCGTACTTTCAAAAGCCTCAGATTTAACTTTTAAGGTGTTACCAGAATTAGCAGAGACGGAACGCTATGGCGTCAAGGTGTGATGAACTTATGCTAAACTACAAAAGCTGAATTCTCCGCAAAGATTTGTGTGTAATTGAGGTAACAGCCGCTCGGCTACGTAGTTCCTCTATTTTTAAACATTTTCCTCTGCAGCCCCGTGACCTTCCTGCTGTAGGAGCGAATGTCACGCCCTGATTATCCATAAAGATGAGAAGGCCTTGACATGGGTTTAGATCGAATCACAGTTTTATTTTAACCTTGGGCTAAGTTGTGAGGTTCACTGCTTCCGTACTTCTTAATGCAGTTTGGCATGCTGCATTGCTCTACAAGCACCATTCGTCTGATTATTCCCCGAAAGTAGAACCAAGGCCGACTCCTCCATCCATTTTTTCTGCTCATACCTCCACTTTACATGGTTCCCAGTTTAATGCTGCATAATAGTTGATTCAGGTGGCTCTCAGCATCTTGAAGCCTGAAGAAGATGCATCCCTTTGTAATTCAGTGTCTCCTCGTAATCGCCCTAAACATCTCTACAATTAACTTGTTTACCGTCTAAGCCCATTGCAAATTGCTCTTTTGCAGACCACGAGGGTGAAGAGACATCTGAAATTTAAACTTGCCCTGATAACCCTCCTCTCTTGGTAGAAGGCTTCTTCTGTGACATTTTAGACCTTGGTCCCCCATCATTAATGTTATTGGATGGGGATATCTGGATTAAAGTATATAAATTTTCATAAATTAGATTGACGAAACTCCAGTCTATCAGTTCAGTTAGCCAAATATGGAAAACGTTAATTGTCTTAATCCGTGGAAAATAATACACAGTAATCCTTCTAGTCTTATGTTTGCAAGCACAGATCAGTCACATATACCCTTCTCTTTTACACGGATATTTTAGGATTTTTCAAAATACCGTAACAGGAGTGTCATTCCGTATAGCAAGATTCAACAAGCTCAACAGGAGAAGACCATGCATTTCGAGGTTGCTCCAAAAACACCCTTCGGCTACCCAGGCAACTACACTGTCACAGCGTTTACAAATGACGCCGTGACGAAAAGAGCTGTTTACCCCATTATTATGCCTAAGTTCTGTGAGTTTTCCTCTTCTCCTGTTATAACTGGAGCAAAGCTGAATGCAATTCCATTTTGTCAATTCCTTCTAGTCGCCTTGCAGCCCTCACATCACGAGATATCAGTCTTCTGGTATAGCGTAACAGTTAAATGGGGAAAACCACTGATGTTCAATTCTTCTTGCACTTATCGCGTGAAGGCGGATCCATACAACACGGGCGCAGTCAGGCAGGTTCAGCAGCCTCTGTACGGCAGACAATGGGTGACATTCGATAACCTCTCTCCAGGAGCCATATACAGCATCAAATTAGAAAGCACCTGTACTGGAAGCAAGCCCTTTTGGATTCACCTAGGTGATGCTGAAACCGATGCTGGAGGTAAAGGAAATTAAATGAATGTTCTATAATGATGAGTTCTTCATTATTAATGTTGTTTTTCTTTCCTCCTTAGCACCGGGAACCCCAAGAGACGTGAAGTTGACGCTAATTGGTCCAAAAACAGTGAATTTAACCTGGAATCCGCCGCTTTCACTGCCGGGTCGACACCCCTACTATGAATGGCGTTGTGAGGCCAAGAATAACAGAGCTGTTATTAGTGATAAAACGGAAGACACGTATACGCTTCTCGAAAATATTGCGCCAGGAGTTCTGTCGTGCACAGTTCAAGCAGCGATGAAGACAAAAGGCTTCATGGATAAGTATGGCGGTGTTAGCAGTCCTGTCCAGCTACTTGTGCCATCTCCAGGTAAGAAACACTTACTTTGGCATGCAGACACACAAAATTAAGAAACTTTTTCTCAAATTGTATCGTTGACAAAAGTTTGTTAATATCAACTGATGAATGGATGGATGGGTACAGGATGGCTGGATGGATGCAAGATGCATAAACGGATGTGGATCTTAGCATGTCAAAAACAATTTTTTTATTTGTACTTAGATCTTCCACAAGCACCGCCAGTTCAAATCATTCTAATTGACGAGAGAACAGTGGGCTTAAATTTACTCCCAGTACCCCGATCCGATGTTCTTGGATTCATCGTAACTGTCGATTCAAATCTCACGATCTCCTTCTACCTTAATGAAGCTGATGGACCCTTTTCAGTTAAAAAAATGGGTGAGTATTTAGGAAACCTTGTCATCTTTACTGCCACATAATAGGGAATATTTAAACATCCAATTAAATGCATCTTTTGCTGCAATGCTGTTTCTTTTGTGCTTGGAGAGTCACTCAACTCTTTTAATCTTGTGCCGAATGGAAATTAGGGAAAATTTGCCTTTGCTTCTTGTAAAAACCGCCGCATATGTCGTCAATCAGGTGAGTCCAGACATTCTTGATCGAGACGGTAGGCAATAGTAGTATCGTAGGCATGAGATAGTTAGTGGTGATCTAAGAAGTTGTTTGTAAGTAAAAATGTCAAACTTTGAACACTTTCTATCACACAATACTTCAAGAGTAGTCGAAGTAGAGCATTTAGAAGTGCTGGACTCGTCAAACATGGTCATACTTCCACATATCAGTGGCAGTTCAGTCGTAGTGATACTCCATCTACAGCCTCGGTGACCACTCCTCTGAAAACTCGGCTAGTGTGTAGACCACCTGCCCAACCGTGGACGCCCGATCTGTGCATAACCTGCCATATCACGGCATTGCAAAAAGGAAAAATACATTACTGGCAAAGGTGAATGCTGCATTATCATCTACGGCCACAGGCGTTTGGAAGTCTCAAAAGTCAGCCCACACTGGGTAACGCGACATCCCTCCACACCGACGGCTAAGAGGTGCAGGCTGTCCTGAAATGGCTTGAACAACATTCTCATTAGTGCTTTTAAATATTTTAATAGTTTGATCCACACCGACTTACTGATGTCATTTTATTTTGTTGACTTCGAGGCACCCCAACCGCAAAGGCCTTGCGTACTGGCCCAGCGAGCCTTACTCTCACAGATTTGACGCCGTATCAGACCTACATCATAAATGTCACAACCCTATTCACCGTCAATTACAATACGACAAGTAGTTATATCGTTCAACCCACTCCACCAGGTTAGTTTTGTTCTACTGATAAACTTGTTAATGTGGTCACATGCATTGAGATGTCCGCTTGTGCCCTAAAACCACCTCTGTCCATCAAGCCGAATTGTCACTCTGAAGTAATGATGAGAGGGAACAGCGACATGTCATGGGCTGGATATTGTGGACTGGAAGTGTATGTGCTGAAAATCAGTCTATAGCAGGAGTCTGTCGGTTGATTTGCTCAGCATATGGACGTCAACGTGGGATAATCACAACATGACTGATGAATGGCATGCTTATTTCACGATTTGATTCTGCATAATTTGCTGAACGTTATCAAATTATAAGGGAACTGTTGGTTTCACCGAAGAAAAGAACACCTCTTTCTTCTGTTCACGATCTTCCAGATCCCGTAACCAGAATGATGAAATGTATGAAATCGAAGCGCTTTCTTAATTTGGTGCAGGAATTAATCCTTTTGAGTTGGTCAACGGCAGAAAATTGTTTTAGTACTCAATTTGCGGCACCTTTCAGAAATCGCAAATCATTGTACGCAAGGATTGTAGTATCTATTTCCACGGAAGGATTAACTAAATGGGCACTGGAATGACTGCTTTGGTAGTATGGTAGGAACCGTCAGTGGTCTGATCATGCCACTGTGCCCAAACTCTGCTGTACAAGTCTATGTCCTTGGGTTTTGCGCCCTCGTTCTGTCTGTACACACTGGTTCCCAACACTTGCACCGCCTTCCATAGGCGTAACGCATTTGACACATACTACTGATTAAAAAAACACGAATTGTATAGCTGATACAGTGGTTGAATAAGCGCACCCTTTGTAATATCTCTTCAGAGTATTGGACCACCAACGTGTCAACCAGCACCCCGAGGTGGACTACCACACAACGTAAGTCGAGCTGCAATTAGCAGACACTTCTTCCTTTCCTGTCTCTTGACTTGAGAAATAAAGAGTTTATTGCCACCTCCGATGGTTCAGTTTCTGGTAGAACAGAAAAGGTTTAGATCAACCCCATTTATGAAATTCTGAGTCAACTTTACGAACTATCTGAACAAATTCTTTTGACAAGCATGACTTTTTTGTAAAAGAACGAGCCAATAATCGCATTAGAAAATACCAACACGAATCTCAATGACCAATCAGTTTACTGTATTTTTATTTTTTTCCTTTTTAGAAGAACAACCTCCTTCCACGACTGCTACAGTTGGCAAGTTTATGGACTTCCCATGTTCACTTTATCAACACTTTTGGGATATTTTGACTCTAGTAACCCAGTTTTTTTTTTCAAGAAAAGTTAAATCTAGTTAAAGTAAGAATTCCTTTACACTTTTTTCATATTTTAATAGAACTTCCAGAAAAATATGAAGTATTTTAATAAATTGGCAAAACTAGTTGATTTCTTTAGCGGTTTTGCTGATTTATTAAAGTAATACCGACTTTAACCAGTAGCCGTTTATTTCGAAAAGGAACCATCAATTCGCAAATTATCGAGTCACCTGACCATAGGGACTTGAAACATCTCCAAAAAACAAACAACTAAGGGCATGTTTGGCTTTCCATGTAGATACCAAGATCCTCCTGCTCGCTGTTTTCGGGTGTGCAGGTTCATTTCTTCTAGCCGCCACCTCCGGGATACTTTTGCAGAAATGGCGCCGGAAAAACGCTGCAAAAATGTTAAAGTGAGGTCTTAGGTACAACCCCACTTAGTAGCTCCACAGTTGTTTAATCTACCCACTTGCACTTCTTTTCAGAGATCCTCCTCCTGCAGACTTACCACAGTTTTCGGATGAATGCATAAGTCATAGTTTTTAGTAAAAGGGTTATTAAAATTTGTGTACCCATGTCCACAGTACCATTCTTTGACTTTGTGAAATTTAAATATTATTTCGTGAATCTTCCATTAAATTCTCTTTTTCTCTCGACTTGGGATTTCAAAAATCACATCTACCTAAATGATGTCACCTCAAAACGCTTATTTTTTATAATGAAGGTGATTTTGAATAGCTTTTAAGTCATTTTTTTTAAAGTTGTATTTACACTCTGATTCGCTACTGAAGTCGGAATAAGTAGTATAGATGAACGTATATTATTAAGGTACAGAAGTGTCCGAAGCCGCTGCGTGTAGTGCAACACACAGTTGGACAAGGTGCCAGATCGCTGCATTTAGGTCACTCAAGGCAAAGTTTTAATCATCTTGACCACTTGTTGATAAAAGCGTTTCAAAGTGTACGCGATTCCGCCAATTTTCGTGGCATAATTTTACAGATTAAGACTTTTTTGCACTTTGGCAATTAAGATGATTTAGTTATGGTCTTCTGGCACCTAGGCGTGCTAAAATCACATAAAACTACTTCGTCTTCTGGTGGATTTTTCCTAAATTTCATGTGCGATTGGTTTTGAAACCCCACAGACTAATGAGGGTCTTAATGTGGCCTGAATTCGGCGTCACACCTCTCCACGCGGTCTACACAAGTCCCATTTCGGTGATATAAATCTTTTTTTCGGAGCAAGAACACACTAAAGTCGTCTCTTTGCTGCATTCTCTCATAGTCCAAACACCTGACACCATTGGCACACTCGTCACTGTGACTACGCCTTTTCACTCTCGTCCGAAATGCGATGTAGCAGCGTTATGAAAACCTAAACAGTGTCTCTACCGTGTCTCATAAAGGTACTTCATTATCAGTCACCAGTAGTCAAGAGGCAAGAATTCAAAGATTGTTGACCAAACCAATCTAGAACGGTTTAATAGAAAAGGATGTAAGAAGGCTGGAAACCAAAAGCTGCCTTTGCTTTTTTCATGTAGTCTGCTGATGCTCTTACTTACTTGGTGTAGCTCTCTCTCTCTCACCAAGCCACCAGCACTCGGAAGGCAACTTCGCCGCGGACGGAGTCTTCGATATGGCTAAAGCCTCCCAAGGGCAGCCTGCATCACTTAGTCATCAATGTGGGAGGCTGTCATGTTACCCGGTGTGTGCGTCCGTAAATGCTCTATTGTGCGATTGCAGGACAATGAGACGTTACTAATGTGATGTTCTAAGCTATGACTGAGTGTTTACAAGAACGGCATCATAATAGCTGCGGTTGTCTGTTCCACCATCCTTAAAACTGAGCAACCCGTGACCGTGCGAATTATGCTTGAAGTCCTCCGCGAAAATGAGTAGATGACCTTTGGCTTTGAAGCCTTGTTTGATGGAAAAATTTGTTTACCATCACACGTCGCGTTGTTTATCACGACTTGTGTCTAGAGGTGCCTTTTAACAAAGGTAAAAGGACACACTTTTCACCTACTACTGCACGCAATAAAGCACCGTGACCTGAGCCCCTAGCTTTGATATTGCCAGGGCGTTGGTGTCACCAAACCGATCGTATGGGCGCCAAAAGCCAGTTATTATCGTCAGAGTTGCCAGAGTCACCTTCCTTACAGATTAATTTAGCATTAAACCTGAATAATGTGCTTCATCTTCATCTGTGGAAGAAAACAATGGCCTCATCTTGTTTTTCGGAATCCAGCATTAATTCTGTGATGGTAGGATTGCTCGCATGAACATTTCAAGTCCCCTCATCGTCTATTTACTTGATTGTGCTTTTCGGCAGCTCACCAGCGTCGAATTTTTAGCCCTCAATCTTGGAATACAATTGACTTT
>NW_020170397.1:84265-87433 GCF_000524195.1 Echinococcus granulosus
TTAGTACTAGTCAAAATTTTTTCAAACGGCAAGGAATAAAAATAAAAACTTTTATGGAAATTTTTTCCTGCAATTATTGCTTGCTGTTAATCGCGTGTATGGAAAATACGACGGCACGAACCTGAAACGGTTTGAGGGTCACAGCATCCAGCCCCTTTTACCCCCCCTTGGCAATGAGAGAGCTTTTATCCCATTCCTTTTGGCATAACTGCAAATTTTAAACTATCTTTTAGAAATGTATTTTCATGGTGTGCAATTTTCAAGATATCATTTTGATTGGTTAACTAGAGCTGCAAAAATTTACAAAGTTTAGTGCAATAACAAGTCAGAATAAACCGTACTGGCCTTTAAAGAAAAACATTACATTGTGAACAAAGGTCAAGTCAGTGAAATCCAATTAAACTTCCAATTTTTACGTTTGAAGGGAAAAATATCACTACTTCTTATTTGATTCCTTTAAATTGAAATGTATATGATATCAAAATGACATTTAAAACCGCGTAGTCCTCTTGTAAGTATTATCATCAAGGTCTACTCAGCTGTGGTTTTTTTAAACGTTATCAGCCGCAAGACGAATAACGATGATGACATAAATTTTTCGACTGGGGTGAATGCTACTTATTTGCATCAGTAGCAGCACATGCTTTGGGTCTCGTGGGGCTTCCCAAATATCGAGTCCTCGGTAAGAGGAACTGTATCGAGGTGAAATTCATTTGAAGGGAGCAATATTTCACAACGAGTGTCAATCATGCTAGCCGGTTTTTCTCATAGTATTTGCTCAAAAGAAACATGAGTAGATAGAGTGCAAATTTCTCCAAAAATGGCGCAAATCGTTGATAATTTGGACTTTATGGCAACTGATTTTCTTTTATGCGCAGTTAATGAACTGAACTTGAAACTAAAGGCTTCCTTAAAGTCGCCGCTACTTTGGTATTCCTTTTTTGATGAGGATTTGCAGGCTTAAAGAAGATGTCTTTCCAGTGTTTTAGCAACTATTCAAGGAAATCAGCAAGGCTAAAGGTGTAGAAAAGTTTCGGTTCCATCAGAATGGTAGCAGAACTTGAAAGGACGGTTATTTTTGACCACATTATGCAGCAAATGCAACACTATCCTGTTTACTACATAGAGATTGTGCACCCTGAAACTTGATGGGCTTTAAACAAATTCTGACGCAAATTTAAAAAAAAATATCTCATTTTTTATAATTTAGCAAAACAGAACGTATCTCCTATGCATACGCATGTAGCGGTATTCTGTTGTTGTGAATAAAAGATTTGCTCACTAGGGATTAGGGAGGCTTCACTGCGGCTTCAATGGCCGCTTCGACAGCAGCGAAGGTCATTCGTTCGATCATACGGTCAATGTTTTCCATTGAGCAGCCAAATACCTTCAAGAAAGCCCCGCGAATCGGACAAGACATTCCATCTGGAATACTTTTGATTGCCGTTATGCATCGTAGAAGCCCCTCCCTCTGTTCCGAACTAGTTGGAAAGCAGGCTTGGATGTAGACTGAAAGATTTTGATGGAGAAGATCACATAAAGACGAAAGGTGCTCAAATTCGGCTTGATTTGCTAAAAGTTAAAAGTAGACAAGCAATTCTTAACAAATAAGTAAATTAAAGAGAAGAAAAGTGAAAATTATACTTACCCGATTCGGATCCTAGGCTAAAAAGACAAAGAGTCTTCAATAAACTGAATTCATCAGTAGAAGGTTGAAGATGAGTTAGAGCGCAAGTAAGAGATTCAATTCTTTCTGTTGCGTCTAGAAGGAAAGACAAGGGAAAAAAAAGAGGTTTATTATTGTGTATTTTATTTACTCCACTTTCTGGAGAAAAGGAGGTTCTTTGAACCCACGGCAAGGTTGCTCAAATGGGCAAACACAGGTTAGGTGACCTCCAGTCACTGAGGTGATCGCGCTGATCACATGCACGAGGAATGCGGAGGGGACTTGCAAAAGAGGAACTGTCACGTCATTGCTTATCCATTTTTCTCTTCTTTTTGGTGTTTGTATGCCCTGAGATTGAGCTGGAGCATTAACCGTGACTGACTTTACAGCACAGTGCTAACGACTGACTGAATGACTGCATATATCCGCTCGTGTCACAGGCTCGAGTGGTGGTACTCCAAGCAGTCTCTCTCGCAGCAGGAGAAGAGACAGACGTGCTAGTCGTTTGTACATGAATACGAAGATACGCTTGTGTGAATGAACTGCGTGAGAAAGCACTCCATGAGGAGGTTATTTATTAGCTTCTTACAGCTACTTGTAACATTAAGAGGGGTGGAGAATACACTTCTAGCCGGGACTCTACCGATGGCACACAGAAAAGTGAGTCAGTAAATCGACTTCTAGGCAGTTATTTCAAATGGTGTAAATCAGTAAATCATGAACACAGTTGACCATAAACTGATGTCTGGCTCTGTTCAGCATACACACGCCTCTTAGCCGACACCAACTGCGGCTTCACCTTTGAAGATCAAAGTCCGTTACCTGCATTTCTTCCATTCACATTTGGTATATACCCATGATGTATGCCAAAAATAAGCTTATCGTATCTTGCCAATGTGCTGCTCCAGTTCTTCTCACCTATTTGATAGCATGTCAACGGTGTCACCGTATTGTAACATGATTGGTGATTGATGGGAGTGTTCGCACATGTGCAGTGCTTCTTGCAGCAGTGAAGTGAACTGAAGAAGGAGAGGATTTTGGCATGTCTATGGATGTCCTCTTGCCTGTTGTGTAGCTGAGCGAAGGTTCTTATCATGTTATAACCAATTCAATACGAATGGACGAAATTACTGTTAAGGGCCTAACAAGTCACAAACGGTGGCATCGCCAAGTTTTAAAGTTTTCCATTAGACTCAAGGAAACAGCGAAATAATATAATTATTGTACTAGGAAAATAGCCAAAAAAAAATATATAGCCAGGCTAAAGATGAATTGAGTCCAGCATTACCATTGGTTACAACATTTAACCGTTTGGAAGATGAAGAAGGACAAATTACAGTGGACTCAGGATGGATTTATACATTCACGTAGTCCACATGAATTCGCTTATCTCAGTGTTTAACCAAAATCTGGTAGACAGCTCTCTCAATAAAAGAAACTGGAGTAGATAAATCATCCTAGAGCAACTCGCTCCACTGCTGTTATGGTATTCAATGTGTACT
>NW_020170397.1:87533-119328 GCF_000524195.1 Echinococcus granulosus
AAAGTGGCTACAGATAGTGTTTTCGCTAAGTGGGTTGTGTTCACCCCTTCACAGAACAAATCCTCCCTCATGCCATTTTGTCACTCTGAAGGTTATGTATCAGTGGCAGGCATTCAGTGTGTAGAATAGGCATTTGCAGGTAGGACCATCTGGCCAACGTGACCCACTGCGCATCCCATCCCATTACGGTACAACTTGTGCTTGATGACTTCTACATGTACAGTTTGATTCAAGTGAAGTCTAGTTTGACGCCCTGGCTTGTAGAAGGTTTATTTCATCTTCACAACGCTTTCCACGTAGGCACAAACTCCAAATCAAAAAAAAAGTAGGAATAGGCATTGCATTGATATTATTAGATGGCTAGTAAGCTATCAGCATTGTTAACGAAAGCATTGACAATTCAACAAGAAAAAGTGCTGTACCTCCCTTTTCCTGAATTCGATTGCAGCTGTCAATCCATGAGTTCGGAATTTTTTTAAGAAATTTATGGCTCAAAATCATTCCTGATGTTGGATCGCTAAACATTCCGATGGCTGGCTCTTGTGATTTGACCTTTTCTGAATAGCCATCTTTTTAGCCTTGTTGAGGAGGTAAGTAATAGTTATGTCCGTAGTACTAGGAGCTTATTGAAACCTCCTTTAAAGATAGGCTTGATTTACGTGAGCAAACATTAGCTAAACAATTCAATATGCTTTTTTAAAATCTGATCCGACTGGCAAGCATCCTGATAGATTTGTCCAAAGGTTTGCAAATCAAACTCAACAAAATATTTTGCAACGAGACGTTTTCCTCCTCATTTGAAGTGCCACAGAGCATTGACAACACAAATCTCATTTTAATTGACACCCTGGTAGTCAGATTGTCTATTCTTAAGGTCCATTTTTCTCCGAAATTACGGCCGAAAGTTTCCATCCAAAATGTGACTGCAACAAACCAGGCGTTCAAGTCAGAGCGGGACTGACATTATTGCACACCCAAAAGAGCTGCTTTTGTGTTAATTTTACACCCTCATTTGCAAGCGAAAAGATCTTATGCTGTCAAGAGTGACTGGTGTGTTTATTTGACCCGGTCCTTCCGTTGAGGTGTGAGGCATCTGCAGTTGCGTGTGTATGCATGCAAAGCATGTGGTGATTAACAAGAATTCCTGTGAACCAAGTTGTCAAACCACTCAAATCTATCGATGCGTACGGAAATTACTTAATACAATTCGCCTAAATACCCTCCTTATCAAGCAATGAACAGTAAGGCAATGGAATGGCAATGGTATTTTCAGGATGGTGCTGCAGCTGTACGTCTGTGATGATCCCAACCGTGGTGGTACTCCTCTCATCACACAGCAGTCATTTCTGGGAATAAATATTCATGATACGGAATGTCAGACTCTTGACGCATATTCCAGTCCTCGAATATGTGGAATTTTGG
This sequence comes from Echinococcus granulosus, assembly GCF_000524195.1. Classification (NCBI taxonomy): domain Eukaryota; kingdom Metazoa; phylum Platyhelminthes; class Cestoda; order Cyclophyllidea; family Taeniidae; genus Echinococcus; species Echinococcus granulosus. The sequence continues at coordinate 88,956 of NW_020170397.1, forward strand.
AGGGTCACTTCATATCGATGTTGAACAAGCCATCCCAGAATGGTTTGGGCATAACGGATAATCTTTCGGTGCTAAAGCTGCCTTCCAGAGCTTTGTTAAACAATGCAAAAAGTCGAAAACTTTGCAAGCTAAAATATAGTACCACTTTTCGAACATTTGTTATTTTTTCATAGTTTACCTTGAAATCCTAATTTTGATTTATGTGCTCGCAACACATTTGGTTAAAATTAATTGCGAAGGCGGTATTTCCACTACGCAAAACAGATACACCTGCAAGCATCAAAATAAAGGAGAAAACTAAATGAGCTAATTTATTGTACTCACCAAAACCGGTGACATCTCCATTGCTGCATAATTTGGCCAAGAAACTAATGAGTTTTTTACTATCTTGACCCTTCAGAAAGACCTCTATAGCCTCGAGGATGAAGACTCTTGGCCACGAGGTGCTCATGAGACGGGCGATCTCACGAGGAGTCAGTTGAAAAGTTGAGGAATAGGTAGTGGGCTGAAGGAATGTTCGCAGCAGCTGTCGATCCGGTCGAAAGGTACTGATCCACGTCATTATGGAGAGTAGAATGCCTTTCACACAAACGGCGAGTTCTTCCGAGATGATAGAAGTTTGAGGTGGGATTCTTGGTTCTGAATCACCTCGCACCAAAGTCCTCTCGTCCTCATCGCCCTGCTCCTCGATCTGCGTTCGTACTAAGATTCATACAGATAAATCATAGATTTTAAAGAGGAAAAGAAGAAAAATAACTTTTTAGGTCTGTGCTAATAGTCCTCTAGAGTAGATGGCATAAATGCCTTCTCCCTCATGCGTGTTTTTGTTATGCAGGCAGGAGAAGATTTTCTTTCACCAGCAGTCGACTCATGTTGCGTATCAATCTACGTGCTTATTAATCAAAATGACATCAATTTGTGGTTGTAAGTGTGTGCATGCAAAAGCATGCGGTGATAAACAGAGAGTCTTGTGAACCGAGGTGTCAAACCCGCCCCCATATTTATCGGCGCCTACGGAAGTCTTCAAACACGTTTTGTACTGCAGTATGATGGGATGCTCAGCCGCTCAGTCCATCAGCCAATGAACGGTGAAACGTCTGAGTGGTGCTAGTGTTTCCAAAAGGGTGTTACGTCTATACGTCAGCAAGGATCTTAGCTGCATTAGCTCCTAGGTCATCATAAAGCCATCATACTTGTGAATGAATATTCAACACATGAACTGTTCGACTCTGGACGCATGCTTTGGGGCATAACTTTAGGTGCGACGAAATGGCGTTGGTGAGAAAATGTACAATGGAAGCGGTGAACAAATTTGGAAGCCGGTGAAGAGTGCGAATACTTGGCATTTCGAAGGGCCAGTTGGTGTTGAGCAGCCAGAGGTCAGTCAGGCAAGCTATCCAGGAGTGGTTAGCTATATCCACACATCTGCAGAGAAGTTACTTATTAACTGTTAACTGGATATTCAAGTAAGCTTGGAAACGGAGTGAGGAAGTAAATACAGCCTGCAATGTGTGCTTACCTATCTCATATACATTTGTAGGTACTGATTTGAACAGAATACACTTTTATCGGCATCATTACTTGCTGTTGTTATAACTGTAGCGGATGTCAGTGAAACAACTCTTCTATAATAATATCATCCTTTTAAAAAGTAAGGTTAACATGGTAAAATATTGTATTAAAATTAAAGTGGAAGAGCATTATACTTTGAGTCTTCATGGTTCTTTCTGGCAAATGTTGCTACCGAAGGCGATTGACTTAGACAACATTCTTATTGTAAAATATCATCTAGCCTTCACCACTGCATTATGGAGGAATCCCCCTCTGGATAGGCCTCGCCTATTGGGGAGGTGACAAACCATGTCACTGCAGCCTTTTCTGTCACCTAGTGGATGGCGAATCGAAGCAGAGGTTTGGCTTTAGAGGACGCAAAAAAAAACAAAATTTAAAATAAATGGGTGCTAAGAAGTAAAACCGTCGCGCATCTTCTGCGTGGACTCTAGGGTACATAAAAGTGGGCAGCGGTTCTGTTTTACGAATGTCTCGCATGAAATGAGGCTGTTCAGCAATTAAGTTTAAAGGTGGGATGACTGGGAGAATTTACTTCAGAACAAGGCGACTAACTAGATGCTATAGGCTTAGAAGTGAGAGCAGTGGCGGAGGACGATGGAGAAAGGAGATAATGCAATTGCGGATTCTAGGACCATAATTCTTCACTGATTTAATCAGATAGCAATGAAGCAGATCTAATCGGTAGTGAATAGAAAGAAACAAAAGTCATTTAAGTGCTCCACTGGGTACAGAACGACAAATACCCTTTTTAAATCTCTCTATCAATATTTTTAATACTAAAGCCTTCCTGTACAAAGACCATTTACAATACTTTGATTTACTGGATCCATGTACGGACTGAAGGGTCGGATGCTAAGTTGTTGATTTTCTTGCCTCCAATGGCTCACTTTAACGTCCCGAAATGGCGTCAATACAGTAAATATGGCATAATTGACAGGTCTTGAAACTATTGCCAGTTTTTGTGTGTTAAAGCACATTAGTCAACCAATCATAAGCCTTGCTTGCATAGTAGAGGTTGAAATCAACGCATTTCGATTGGATCTTATTTCTTGTTGCGTCAGAATATGTGTGCCCTATCCTACCCGTCTCTCTCTCGGCCCCTTATCGCTTTCTTAACAAAGCTGCTTCCCGAATTAGTCGACCTACAACTTATTAACACAACCTATGCACTTCTGCTGTGACCTCCAGTCCTTATTATTTCGTCTGAAGGTCTACGAAAATATCCATAATCGTAATCTTCTTAACTCCCTTAATAAAAATCTTTACTAAGTTGCAGTCTACGGAGGAAAGTAAAAAACTGGAGATATTTATCTTTTAATAGCACAAAATTGTTTCGCCTGTATATTTTAAATGATCCAGCATTAGTGAATAGATTGATGGACCCATTTTACCTATCTCTTAGCGTCTTCTAGAATAACGTATTCCCACAAAATATTTTCTTATAAATTTTCTTTTTGCCCACTTCATTCATCAACAAACCAAACGAAATGTACTGCACTTTGCAATGGCTGGCTACCTAATAAAAGTCAGGGAAAAAGCCAGAAGCTCCTGGTCAGGGGAGATGGAATGCATTTTCTGGAGAGGTTGAATATCTTCCCACTGCCTCTACGCATCTACACGCATGAGACTCCCAACTGTGCGAGCGATTATTTCTCACCTGTCGAAAAATCAGACAACCCGTTTGTCAATCACGCATCATGCATCCAAATGCCTCTAACCGGAATTTCTAACACAGCATCGCTTTGGTCAGGTAGGTAAAAGGTTATAAATAAAGTGCCTCCTTTCCCTACTCTTTCCCAACTCACCTATTGGCGAATCGTTTAGAAGGTTGTCGATCCCAAACGCCTCAGCTTTTGACAGAACTTGAGGCTGTGGTGGCGGTGGCAGCGGTAGTGGTGGTAACAGATTGGACATAAAAGCCTCTTCATCTGGGAGTTTGGAACAAGCTGATGTTGAAGGTAGAAGTGGTGGTGCTTGAAATTGTACAAAGGAACTAGAAGGAGGGAGGGGTAAACCACTTTTTGCGAAAACCTCCCAGGAGTTAGATAACGGAGTAAAAAATTGTTGACTTCCAGGATAGTTGCAGAAGTGTTTAGAAAAGCACCAACCAGGAAAATGGAATGGAATGTATGATGACAATGGCGACTGCGGAGGTAGTGGAGGTTGATAAGCTTGAGATTCAAAGATCCTAGTATCTGAATGGGAAACAAAGAAGCTGGATGCGTTTGGAGGCATTTCTTGACGTGGCTTTGAAGGCACTTGTTCTTGAAGCATCAACGCTATCTGTCTTCGGAGAGTTGAATTTCTCGGACCACGTTCGTGCTGGACAGCTAAAAGAATAATATCATTTCTTATTTACTTCATTTTCACATCACTCGTGAAACTGTCATTTTTGACCTAGCCTGACATGACCTTTTTGCTTGTTAATTGCCCACTAAAGTGGGGAATCTTTTTATGGAACTTTGACGCCATTTTATTGCTTATTCCTCTCTTAGTTGTCATGTCAAAATGTCAACAAAATTTTGGCGTTATTTATTGCTTTAAATAGGTTAAGAGGTTGTGTTAAATGTAAATATTTCTCCGGCTACCGGGATGCAGCACATATTTTGGTTATCTAGGCAGAAGTGGAGTTCATTAGCATTAAGTGGAGCTGATTTCGCTCTCATGGTGGGTCAAGAGCTCTTAAGCGAAGGTGGTTACACGAAGGCTATTTCAGTCAACGTGCCCTCCTCCTTCCTCCCCTCTCTCTCAACCCAACAACTCACAAGTCTTGTTAACTCACCAACTGGGTAAGTCCTTTAAGTATTTGCCGACAAATTAGTCGTCTTGAATTGAAATTCATTCATGAAATTTTCAGTGGGTGATAAATCAGGAACTATTCTTACAGTAGAAAAAAACATTTTTTTTTAATTTTAGCCTTCTATTTACTTTTCACGGGCGTCGACCAGAGAAGGAGTCACTTCAGTGATGATGGCCATTGCGTAAGTAACAGTCACTTTCCTTGTCAAAAAATTCACGAACAATCATACTAAATTAATCATATTAAATTGATTTCTTACTACCGTGACAACAGAAGTTTATTGCGGACCCTCTTTTTCTTTGCCTTAGTCGTGAAATCTGCGCGCATGTGTTAGAGTCGATTTAGTTTGCCGGAGGCTAGGAACATCAGCAATGGAATAGAGAAACAAGTCAGCAAACAGTTTGAGCGAATAAGAAGATCTGAGGATGAAGTCATTTCTCTCATGTTGATGGTATTGAAGCTCCGTAGTTATTATTGTTAATATTAGTTATTTCAGCACTGCACACACTCGGCCATACGATGTGAAAATCTCACGACGCAAACCTATCCGTATCCAAAACTGACTTGATGACCAATACACTCCAGTCAATCATACCGTAGTAACAACAATCTCAACAAGAGCAGCAACGGCACTATTCATTCGAGCTTTAACCTGCGCACTTCTAATGCTCCATTTTAATTGCCCAGTGGGGAGTCTCCACTTTCTCTCACGCTTAGTGCCCCATTTTTAACCTCTAACCGGTGAGAACTATCATTCTGACGCAATTTCAACGCTGCTACCAACAATGCAAGCGCTCATATTCACCTATGGCCACAAAAACGTATCCTTGCCGCTATTTAAATTGTTATAGCATTTCAAGGCCTTTTCACTAATTCCTACTTCGGAAGAAAAAATCTTCTGATTGCACTACCAACTTTCTTGATGTTATTCAGGAAGAGAAAATCAGTTTGCCTTCTTTCTGACTTCTTTTTTTTTTGGAAAAAAAAATAAAGCACAAAAAACAGGTTTTCTAGATGCGGGTGTGGTCCCGGCACAATTAGTGTGCTGTCTGAAAACTCAACTTCACACCTGTTCCAGACTGGCGCCCATTTGAATCATCGCTTTGTGTGAGATGCAAGAGAGGTAATTGACTATAAGTGACCTCTTTGCAATGGGTTCTGTTTGCCATAAAAAGGGAGGATAAAGTGATATCCAATTATGAAACCTAAATTAATATGCAAGGACCTGTTCATACAAAAAAAGTTTTATAGGACAGGGAGTAAAATCTGTATTAGAAGCAGAAAAAGGGATTGGGCCAAAGTGGCAAAATAGATCTTTAAGTTCTGATCAACGTTATTTGTCATTTATCCGACATATTTGTCTTCTAGTTCTGAAAAATTTTTTTTGAAAACTTTATCCTTGTAAATATATTTTATAAGTTATGAGGAAGCATTATCTTTAGTAATCGACACTTTAGCCCTAGACACCTTGCCTGCCAGAGCTTATACATACGCCAGTTATGCTGAGGGTTTAAGAGGTTTCGCATTAAAATTCACCACCTTTGTTGTCATGGTTGTAGCATTTTGTTTGACTACTGTCTTTCCCCTTCTATTAAATACTCGCATTAAAATTTTGCGAAAATCCTCACTTTGTAGCCACTTACAGGGATGGCAAAGGATTTAAGGGACTTTTTAGGTAATCACAAATTTTTCAATCTTTTTTTTTTATAAAATCAGAAAAGCAATGTTTTTAAGTATGAACTGCCTTTTCTACTGGATGCATTTCTCAGAAACGGGTTTCCAGAGGATACGTCCTGACACACTAGGATGATACCAACATGCTTAAATACTCCTTATCAACTAATTCAGGAAAAGGAATGACAGTCGGGTCTAATTCAAGAAGACTTCCTGGCCTGGAGAGCTGATCAACTATTGAAGATCAAGGTTTACTAAATTTACTCCCTTCTGCTCAAAAATGACTTAATTTGTGCCGTGAGACGTTAAAATATGCTCGATTTAATTTTACAATCTTCCAAAAAATACTCCTGACTTACATTTTTAAAAGGCTAAATGTGTTAGAAATTTTAAATTTACCGATCATCTGTCACTAACTCACAAAACTGTGCAATTTTATGAGAAAAGCGTCAATTCTACTTTGGGTTTACCTAGCTCGCAAATATAAGAGGCACGATATTTAAATACTTAAATACTTAAATAGGCTCAACTTACAGTCTCTATTCATGCCAGCTTCGAGGCATTTTTTCAGTCGACAGGCTCTACACTGATTTCGATGCGGTTTATCCACACGGCAACATGATTCCTGACCGTTTCGTGATTTGCATGTGTACTGCCTGTTGCGCCGAATGGACCGCTTCAAGGGTAGGACGAAGTTAATGTGGCTAAGAAAAGTGGAGTATCATCTTACCTTGAAAAATCCCGCACAGCTAAGGTGAAAAGGAAGTAAATACTGTCAATGAGAATGCATGAAATAAATTGCTTGTTTGGTTTTTAATTAAAAAGTCTGGTAAATTTGTTGGGAGAGCTCACACCTATAAAACTACTTAGAGGCAATGCTGACACCTAATTGGTTCAAAATCCTCTATCAAATTTACAATTCCATTTAGTAACCACGATGATATCTTCCTTTTAGACAGGAAGCAAAAAACTTATCTTTCTCATAAATTTTCAAAAAAATATAGAAACGGTTGTCTATTGCTGTTTAAACACCCGAACCTACCCGTCGCAAGCGTAAATTCCATAGTGCTTGCCTGAGGAGTGATCCTTGCACACTTTACACGGAATGTCATAGAGAATCCGTCCTGTCGCTAAGTTAACAAAATAAATAAGTTAATTTTGTAGCCTACAAAACAATTTTTTAACTGTGAGTAGAATATTTGTTACCCATTGGATTTGTGGACTGCCGAAAGTCACTTGTGGAAGGCTTTCCAGCAGGATTTTTGGAGTCAGCAAACATGTGGTAAGAAAGGAGGATAGACACCAAGAGCTTGGAAGCAAAAATCAAGCCGATTCACAGGGTATAACTTTCGGCTATTCGAGTATGCCTTTTTGGTCACTTTTCGACAAGCAGCCCTACGCGCAAGCGGTAATTGGTCGCCTCGCTCAAAAGCCATGTACGCGCACACCGGGGTGTGGAGGGATGCGCGCACGCAGAAGCCAACCGCGGGGTGACTTAGGCCCGCGCCTCGACGCCATTGGCTTTTACAACTGATATGCGAACGAATTTTGAGTTACAATTGCTTCCTCCTATCTCCAATAATTTTTCTCATTATCATAAAGCTGCCCAATTCTTAAATCAACTAAATGAAAAGACGCAATCACTATTGTTCTTTTTCTCTTATTTTCTGAATGCTATATATTGCGCTTAAGGATAGTGGATACCCATTCTGGTGTCAAAATTCTGTGATTTACAACAGGAAAAGCTTTTCCGTGAGACTCAATGGATCTGAAGTCGAATTCAATTCTGCTTTCGAGGCTTAAGGTTTGTAAATACTGCTTTAATCCACGTGTGATACTGCCACACGTTGAACGAAAGTTAGGCGTTTCAACTAAAGTGGATTTAAAGTAACCACACTAATAACGGTACGTGTTTACTTCTCAATCTATTGACATGTAGGAATCGCTTCACTCGCATTTTTGCCTATTCAGGCAATTACACCAAAAATCTGTTGGCTTCTCGTTCGAATAAAGAAACAAGTTCGTGGGGTAGATAATTACCAAAAATATTGATATGTCATGAATGGATGTAAGTTTATCTTTTAATAAAGTATTTTACTGAACTATATCTGGAGCAGAAAACTGAGAGTAGATCAGTATGCAGTTGTTACGTGTGCTGGATTTACTCAGAGGAAGAGAGGATGGGCCTTTAACTGCACAAGCAAATGCTAATTTTTATGTTGCAAACAATTTTTAAAAAGTGTATTCCCACAGCCATAAATGACTGCTATTATCTATCCCATTGTTGTCTGAATGCACGCAGCAAGAGCATTTTACACTGTTCTGGCATACGTCGTGTCTAATCTGTGTTAAAATTAATGCATTATTTCCATCTACAAGGCATTAATGAGCCAAGAGCCTAAAACAAGAAAAATTGGCTACCTTTCGGTGGAACTGAGCCAATTATCAGACTGTAGAGAAGCGACTGACTATGATGAGGGCGTAGCTAATCTTACCGCCATCATACTTTTGCATTTTGCATTTTAAACAACTGCCGCCACACCGATTTGACAAAAAATCTTTGCAGTCTGACGGTTTGGAATCTAGTAAAGTGCTGGGCGCAGACATGGTGTCCATTTTAAGATTTAACACGACTTCTTGAGAGCATAGTTTATCCTCACAAAGATGAATTGGTGCTTCCTTGGCATGCATACCCATCTTCAACCAAAAATATTCCTCACGTGACAGGAGGTTACTTTTGTCCTCCTTAAAGCCATTTATTCATGGGTTTCACGGTCTTCTTCATTGCGGAGTTTTTTTTTCCGAAAAGACTACATACCCGCCAGACAGAAGATGAGATATAACACACTTGTCAGCGACCAATTACTATCCCATTTTAAATATTTTTACAAAACTTTATGTGTCCCGATTTGTAATAGGTCGCTAAGGTCACTGACTGGACGGCTAATTGCCTTTGGATACTTCACAGTGGCACAAGAGGCGAGTCTTTCTGTGGGAACGAGAAACTCAATAATTCAGTAGTACCAGCAAATCTTTTCAGGCCGAAGTGCTGGATACAAGTACATGAAGTAGTGGTAAGTCATGAAGGCGTAGAAATGCGAATCCGTGCAATTTTTACACCCAGGAGCCCCATTTTTATTTGAGCAATCTTCGTGTAAACAAAAAAGGGTTGTCCTAATGCCACCGTTTTTCATAATTAGGTAAAACTAATTTAAATGTTAGTTACACCTTTTTCAGAATGAGCACATGTTTGGCATTCATGGATTTGCCGTAGCATCTGTCTCTCTACTCCCTCTTTCATCCTTTCCAGAACACAAAAAAGAAATCGCCGTGGTTTCTGGTTGTTACTACGCCTTTCAAGTGTTATGATAGCGAGGAAGAAAGATTGAGTTAGAGGCACGTGTCAGTTTAATAACTGACTGAACTGAACACCCTGTGCTCACCGAAGGCGGCCTAATTATTCTGGGGCTTTGCCGAGAGTCTTTCGTCAACGGACGGTGAAATTAGGATTCACTCTGAGGCGAATTAAAATAAAGTAGATGCGACTCACATTCGGCCTCCACTTTTGGCTCAGTGTTACTATGCAGGCGGAAATCTTGTACATCACTGTTAAGTCAGATGCCAATTTTTCGGTAAACTTCATTGTAGATTAGTAGATTTCATGCGAGCGAAATAACATCCCATTCTTTCAGCTTTATTAAGTAAGGAAGGAAAAGAAATTGTTCAAAATCAACGGCTAAAATCGGTTAAATGCGGTCTTGCTTTAGCCACAGTTTTATGTGAATTAGGATAATTTACTTATTGTTAAAGGCTTCGCTTCTCACTTGCTTCTTACAACTGTCTATCAACAATAAAAAGTAACATTTTATTAATTCATACTCTACGTACATCTCCGCCGAATTTGAAATTTTATTAACGTCATGAAAACCGCTCAAAGGCGAGCTCATTAATTTCTTTTCGGTTAACTTGTAACCTCCTCATTCCACATGATAGCCACCCAAACCTGTTTGCCTTCGAGTGATAACAACTCCTAAGAAATAAGCGTTATTTTATTTCCCACCTCATTTATAACAAAAAGATTAGTTTGATAGTCCGGTCTTTGCCTCATGAGGATAAATTCATCGGTTGAAGGGTTCTTGAGGTGCACGGCCTTAAAGGTTGGGTCAAATCGGCCGATCAGAACAGAACTTCCGGTATCGAGATGTCACAATGACTGAAACGCCTGCGAACGTGGCGTGGAAGCGGTCCTGTCGTCAAGTCGGTGTCTGTGCGTTTGTTCGTGTGCGAGTGTATCCAAACCGCAGTCCCCCTCACAGGGTCATATTACCCACCTCCTACCATGTATCGACTTGTTTTTTTCGAGCAGACCTCTGCAACTCCTCGCAGCGGCGTTCAACAGCTGTTTGCGCCTGTAACCGATCCTCGTCTCTCATTGCGGGCGCGGACCCACACCAATTCCACCGCATTCTTCGGTCTCCACTCATCTCACTTCTTGATTAACTCGGCTTGAGCTTTTGCCTTTTATGTGCATCAAATGATAAGAGGCGACTTTTATCTGTTAAAGAATTCCGGTTTCATTCTCAAAAAGTTATTAAATTCGAAGATGCGCCACTTGATGCGTCTCTGCTACTCCGCCGAGTCAATTGAGTCAACGAATGAATTACTTCTGGGCTGACGAAATTATCGGTTCCTGTTTGCCTTTTATTTGTCATCTTAATTACAAATTTTACTTTTAACTAGTTTGATATCATTATCGCTCGGGTAGTTTGTGCGTACTATGAACTTGAATATTCCTTTAAAAAGTTATTTTGAACCAAAGTTGAGGAATTTTACGAATACCTCCGGCTTAGAATCAAACGCGAGAGTAAAAATCAAAGTAATTGTCAAAATTTTTCCTTACATTTTTTAGGAATTACCGGATAAGAAAAGAAATGTTATGGGGTTAGTTTTTTTTTGTGGAGCATTGAATCTGACGGGTGGATTGATGGAGAGCACCTCACCAACTTGAAGCCGATAGCTCGAAAAGACAATGCACGGCAAGAGAGTAGTCTTCATGGTGCCTCCTAGAGTACTCATTTAGATTAACATCAAGTCATGCGAATTTACGATTTGATTAGATAAGCAGGGTTTCTGATCTGCCCGTGGTCTCAGCTCGCTTTAAATAAGTAAAAAGTTGCCACTTTTCCTAACAAACTCCACTTTTTTGCCATTCGCACTCCTCAGTAGATGATCTCTTTTACTCAAATCATCTTTATCTCCACTTTTTTTTTCTCATTTTAAATACGCTGCATTTCCCAGTCGCAAATTAGGGCCATATAACCGCCTTCTTCCCCATCAAAAGTTATCACATGGATAATTTGGGTTTTTAACTGCACAGTGCCTCATTAAATCCCAAGGGCGCACCTTTTAATTGACCGTTGGATCAGCAACCAGCCCATCTATGGTTGCTAAGGTGGGAGTTCAAAAAGTGTTGGTCGAATAGAGGGCACTTTAAGTAAACATTGAGGTTTGGATCCAATGGGATTAGCCGATTGTAATTCGCCAAGGGATTGTCGGCGTTTGTGCCATACTCCCTCTCTGTAGGTCTCATTGCATTTCCAACAACAAACTGGTATTTTTATAAATAAAGTGATTTAATTAAATACTTCCGTTAAGTCCTGTTGGAGGGCAGGAATATGGGTCAGGAGAGAAAGGTGGATTTTATTGGAGGCACAGGTCTCCTCAACTGTGTTTATACACTCATCTCAAAGTTTACTTTCTGCGAGGAAATATCTGGAATGGGAACGGAACTAGTCCACAACTGGAGGGCTTTCCTGCTTTACAATCACAAATACTTGCCTTAGTTTTTCTATAAAAAGACGAATCGTAAACAGATTAACTCAGCTTGAAAAGTTTGATCTTTCAATTGACAGCTGAGGCAAAAGTTGAGGCACATCTGAAACGGAGGCTCCTCTTATTTTTCGTAGTGTTAAAGAGCCAGGTATTCCATTGCCGTACTTGAGGTTATCGCTTTAAATTTGACTTTTTGCATCACGAGAAACATGTTTCGTCACCTTGTTCCATGATGGTACGCATTACTATTATCGTCCTCCACCTTGATCAGCAGTGTCTACTCGGTGAATTTCCAGATCTCGCTTTATTTTGGAAGTCCGCTCAGCAGTATAGCATTTGGAAATGGCGAAGATGTTTGCTTATTGAGAACTAGACATTTTTAGAGCCTAAATTGTAAATGAAATTTTTCGATATTTCCTTAGAAGATTACCATCCCAATCCATCTTGCCTTTACGGAGGTGTTCATTTGATAAGGCGTCAAAACAGCCCGATTCTATTCTAATCTTCAATCTGATCATTTGTGATCCCTTCAAACAACTCACGGGTTGTGTTTTACAATGAGCCAAGTTAAATGCTCATTTCATCTCTGATTTCTCCTCATCAAACGGCATTTTTTGCGTTAAAGTTGTTTTAGTATCCCAGGAAAGTAATGGAAAATCACATTCCTAGAGCGTAACGCAATTGGACAAATCGACTGCGTTATTACCTCATTGCGAATTGGTTACTGATTATCTTGTGGTTACCGAGGTGACAGGTCAACAAGTGTGCGTGTGTGTGTATGTGTATGTGCGTGGATGAAGGCAAAGTAAACATCGAGTCTAATTAGGCCCCTCTCAAATTCTAATCAAAAAAGCGGAGGGGATGTTCATTTCTTTGTGGATTGGGTGGTCATTCAGTATGGTTAAGGCCACAGCATCGATGACGTCGGTTTGTCCACCATATCAGGGATCAATGGCTCTTAAATCTGTAATCGTAATTGTTTTTACAAGCTTAACAGCTTCTAAGATGGTCATTTAAGTCAGAAAATGCAAGAAAATAGTCTGGAAGAAGACTAATTTGTTATGATCCCTGTAAAGGCCGCTTAATTTACTACGTGAGATGAGATATTGGCCACCAGGATGACGACTGATGACCAGGAAGCTTCCATAAATGCATTAACTCGATAAAAGTGGCAAAATGAGGAAAAAAAATATGTTTTCATAATTTTTTAACTCTTTAGGAAATAAATTCACGCCTATATTTCCCAAAAAGCCTTTTTCTTCGATAGTTTACTTGAGCTGCGAGATTCGTTCAAGCCAAACCGAGACAAACCGCGGCGAAGCCATTACACACAGAGTAGTAGTGGCGGGCGTTTCATGTTACGAGAAACTAGTTCAACTTGAGTGAGCCAGTCTTAGACACAGTGATGAAACGAGGGTTTGCAGAGAGTCATGACGCCAAACTCGAACCGGCTGAAAGTTATTCTTGCTGCAGATCTCAAGAGTAGGTAATTGCAACAGCAAACATTCCAGTGAACAATCAGAGTGCAAAATGTTTGATTCTAAATATATGATTAGAGTCTAGCTTGTGGTATAACAAAGTTGGGACAGGAGACAAATTAGTGCACAAAAAAGGGTGAACTCGGCCTTAATGCAGGCTAAGTTACAATTCCGAGAAGCTAAGGGACATCAGATGCTGGGACAACCTTCTGCTTTTGATTGACATGGAGTAGATGGATGCTACGCTGAACTGGGGAGTATTTTGACAAGTATAGCTATGGTGTAGAAGCAGGCAGCAAAAGAATCATAATAGCAACAGAAGCATACGGAGATTCTCCACCGATGAGGAGGTGAGGCCAACTGTGTCAGGTTGTTTCAGACGTGGCAAAAAATCAACCGAATGTTAAGCTTTCCAGAGATTAATTTTATGTTTCAACTTAGTTATCAATGCTAGAGTTCCCCTTTGACTCTCAAAAGGCATGTTGTATGCCGCCCACTTAAACCGTTTGACTATCTGTCTGCCTTAAGTAGTATTGTGAGCACATCACCAGAGACCTAGTTTGTATTATCATTTCGTTGAGTGAGATTATGAGAACAATTAAGGTTATTAAGCACAATTTGTGAAGCAAAACACGGGTTAATACGCGTGTAAACAAGTGATGCAATTTCCATCTAATATTTTATAGGATTCTAAAAAAAACCAGATCGCAATTAGTACGACACAGGACTTAAAAGTGAAAGTCGTGAATTTTAAGTAGCATGGCTTGTTCAAAAAGAATGGTATTTTTTTTGTGACAAACGTTGTGGCAAGAAAAAAATGCATGTAATTCAATACAGCAATGAGGGTGGAATATGATACTCTACCGATATTGTAACTTTCAATGATAATCGCACTTTCTTGATGGCCATGTGGTGCAATGGGGGTCCTTCACCTACCTTCCGCCTAATTTTCGACATGCTCTGGTAAAATCGCGACAAAAATTTCGTTGACATTTTACTGCATTCCTAGTATATTGCATTAAAAAATGGAGGAACGCGTGCGGACAATTATATTTTGTGCGGATGTATCCAAGTGGTCTGAAGTCAAAATTAAAATCACGAATGACTTAACCATTTTATATGTGAATATAAAATATTAACCGAGATTTTCGCCCAAATAAAGTCGTCAAGATAGTAGGCTTTTAAGCATACTTGGAGCACCCAAATTGAATTGATATTCTGTACCACTGTATGTTCAAGCACAAGGCGATTTTGGACTCCAAAAATTCCACTTCCATAGTAATAGGCAGGTGTGAGTTAGCAATATGCATTCTTGTCCATTTGCCTTGGTCTATCACGGCTCCAGAAAAGACTCGAGAATCTACAATTCGACCGGAAATATGTCGAGTTGAAAAAATGATACAACGTAAATAATTGGTTTTCCATTTTACAAAATTGTACACTGTAAATATTATTGTTGATTTTTAGTAAGACTGGTGCGAAAGTCAACTTGTCAAAAGGCATGCTTAAAAGTGGACAAATTTGAGTCAAGCATTACGGGATTGTCTTTTAATAGCTGCAACCTGACCGTAAGATCCTGCCAGGTTTATATATTCATGTCTTGCAAAAGCTGACCTAAATTTGCAAGGCGAAACGCAATATAAATTAAAAGACTTAATTTTATTTTGACGTATTGGTGGATGTGGCGGGATTTTGAGATCTGCAGATCCGCGTTACTTCGCCCTCAGAGGTGTCGGCGGTGTTCGTCGACTCGGCGAATCACGAATGCCTTTTTTATGTTGTCATAGTGTCTCATTAACACTAATGTCTTACATTAGACCTAGTAAACTCGCAAATTTTATCTGCTTTAGACTGGATTTTGTTAACATGTTTTTTTTTTCGCGTCCCTACAAGATGGCTGACGACGAGGATTGGGGTATCACTCCTGATTACAAGAACGTCATGACCGAGAAGGAACAACGCTTTGGTTCACAGGCTGTTCCTGGTCGTGTCGGTCATGTTGAGTATGTTTATGCACATTGTAAGGACTACTTTATGAGTCCTTTGTGTATGCAATCCACTAAGGTACTTATGTATGTGTTGAATAGCCCCCGCCATGGTTATATTAGTTCTCCTCAATTCGGTGATGCTAGCATTTACCGCCAGCTTTTACTATTTTAGTGTGAATAAGTTGATCCAGGGTGTATTGAAGTCGGATGCCGAAAGCAAGAAAAATTCTTTTCCAAAAGCCTCTTATGGTTATGGTGGAAAATTTGGCGTTGAAAAAGATCGGATGGACAAAGTGAGTGCTTAAATTTTCTTAAACTATATAATTGTGCTTATATGTGCACAAATTAACATCTGTCATTGTGTAAAAACAACCACTAAAGCAGATGGCAAAGGAAATATCAGTTTGGTTTGTCTTCACTTACAAGTGTGAATCCGTTTTTGTGCTACTAGTGTTAATTGTAAGCGCTGAGTTGCGATATACCCAGTATTGCTTAGCTTACCTCAGCTGTTTACGTAAAATCGCCCACTCTAATTACCTTATGTGGTAAATTTATCATTTGGGAAGGGTTTTATGCCTTTGGTAGCCATTTAATGCTAAGAATTTAGCATGTGTTTTGATTTTGAAACAAGCTTGCCTTGACTTTCGTTGTTTTCAGTTAGTTTTGGCGTCCCATTGCTGTACCTTTTTCTTCACATCACTTGCGTCAAACTTCGTAATTTTTGTTTACGCAGTTCTCAGTGTTACAAGTAAAGTGGTGAATTCTTCCCTGACCTCAGCTTTAGTGGTGCATTTTGCTGATTTGGATTGACAATGGAGTCCATTAAGTCACAAACCCCAACTGAATAGGTCTAGAACGCTACCTTTGGTGTGGAGTACTTTCTCTTTCGCCATCACGTGAGAATCACGATGTGTTTTTACAGTACGTGTGTGGGCTGTTGAAACCTAAAGACACGCTCTAATGGTGTCACATATATGTGCTTCTGTGGTTTGTGAGACAAAAATAGAGTAAATAGCTCTTACTTGAAATTTGAATGAATCCCAAGTGGTGTTTTGCACATTCTGATGGACTTAGTTTGCGACGTTACAGAAGCTATTATAGCGGTTGTTATTTATTAGTACAAGGCGTAACGAGATATAAGTGGCTTACGAATAGTTTTCCTAATTACACGTCCGATATTGGAAATGGAGATTTTTTGGCAGAATAACACATTCTAAATAGTAGAAACTTCTTTTATTTACCCCCATTTTAGCATTGAATTAATACTGACGATTTGTCGAGATAAATAAGGGACCACTTTGGGCCAGACTTTGTCTTCATGGCCAACGTTTCTTAGCCAGCCCTTCGAAAACACAAAAGTTAATGCCTTGTGCTTATGTTTATTGCTCCTGCTGGATGGTTCACCTTTTGTGTAGCGTTACAGCTGGTTGCGTTTGGATCGAGCGTTTGACGTGCTGGATGAACACTCATAGGAATGACCGCCCACACCAGGAGCCATGAAGTGGGATCGTCATTGATAAGCAGAAGATTACCGTCATTGAAACGTCAATACTATCAGTGTCTTGCTGCTGAGATAGTGAGCGTTAGCATCCCCATTGCAACACAGTATGCTAAAGGTCTTCAGTGGATACGTGGATATATACTCGGCTTCGGGTTTGTTGCCTTGGTCGGCGGGAGACTTTGTCAAGCACCATAAGCTTCTTCTCTGCGCACATTCTTATTGTCACTTTGTAATTGGATCACCCTAGGCATGATGTGTGTGCGGCCTACAGCGTAGGAGGGATCCACCTGAGCCATGCAACCGTGGTTACTGCCGATGTGTTGATAGCATCACATTAAGAGTAGGGTCACAAAATACGAAAAAAAGTGAAAAATTTCTGCCACATTTTGACCAATCAGAATGACTGATACCTATTTCAGCTGGTGTCTTTAGCAGCTTAAAATTAATTGTCCTTTTTCGAGCTGAATGCATCTTAGATTTTAGCAGCTTGTTTTTTTTTGGTGTGTTCATCCCGTCGACGAGGAATTGTGAGCTAAATTTCGTAGTTTTTGTTGGAAATTGGGGGAAAGTTTCTTTTCCTATTTGGAGGCGAAAAGAGTTATAGGTTTTGCCAAAGTGGCTAAGCCTCATTTTGAAAGAATTTTTTGGTAATTTTTTAACGTTTTTATTTATAAAAACTGTGAAAATAGGGTGGAAGTCTGAATGAGCAAGAAAAGCCATTTGTAGAATTTTCGACCAGTCTATTATGAAGGCAGGTCAAGGGTATTCTCTCTTTCCAATTGAGGG
This sequence comes from Echinococcus granulosus, assembly GCF_000524195.1. Taxonomy (NCBI): domain Eukaryota; kingdom Metazoa; phylum Platyhelminthes; class Cestoda; order Cyclophyllidea; family Taeniidae; genus Echinococcus; species Echinococcus granulosus. Next base: position 106,587 of record NW_020170397.1, read on the forward strand.
CGTCATATTTTTACACAAAATACAGCCTCATTAATAGTGTTTGGTCTTTTTAACCTCAAGAAGTAATTTCTGATTCTGAATTATCTTGAATGGTTTAAATGTGAGAGCACTTCGTGGGTAGGAGAGTTTCCAGTAGTACTGCTTTTTCAATGCGAAAAGAACCACTTCCCTCCCCAAAAGAGGTGTCAGTCTCAAATCCACTACATTTGGTGGCCAAGTTGATGCTTTTTTATCGCCAGTTTAGGACAAGATGACATTTAGCTGTTGCTCGACAAGCCTATGCACCAGGTCGCGGATGTAAAAACAAATATAAGGTGTTCAATTATTCTCTCAGACATCTTATTAGTGCGCCAATATCTGCAGTTCTCTTCACAATTTTACTGCTATTTATGAACCATGCAATCCACCACTTTGAGGTGTGTTTAACTCTTGACGTGACACCGCGATTTGTGGCAAGTTCCACAATTGATTAGTTCGTGGAAATGATATTGCATTACTGCAACAGGTAAGTCTACTTTTTGAAGCACCATGAAATAACGGAAGTGTTTTAAGCTATGGCAATTGTAAAGATCCGGACAGTTTAGTTACGTCGTAATTTGCCAGCTGCATGACAGCTCAGATTCCACTTTACCTTTTCAGAGCGCCGTTGGTACCGACTATCGTTCGGAGATGGCAAAGCATTCCTCGCAGCAGGACTACTCCAAGGGCTTTGGTGGCCGTTATGGCGTTCAAAAGGATAGGCAGGATAAGGTTAGCTGACCTGAAACTTTAAATAATCTCCAGTTCTGTTTACTTATTAATTTGTAAGTAAAATGTCACTAGTTCGCGTGCATTCGGGTGACAGGCAAGGATTTTTGTGATTACCAGCTTATTTTTTTCAAGAACTAGGTCTAATTGCTCCAAAATTGCAAATCTCATTCATTAATCCACGTGTAATAAAATGGTGACCTTTTTCTCGTAAAGACTTTCTTCTACCTAGTTAGTAGCTGTATCACCCTATGGCTTCCCTGAAGGCTTGATAGGGCACAAAAATTCAAAGCAGTGTTTATTAATAATGTACGTAAAAGTTTGGTCACTTTACGCATGGACAAAAAGTTACAAAACCAGGGTGGTAAGCGAAGATTCCGCTCGGTTAACTACCGTTTTACTTAATGTCTCCTTTCTTTTTTCTGCATTGACTTTCCCGACTTTTTTCTCGTGAATCTCAGTTAGCCGAGAAACATGGGCGAAGGTGATGCCATGGATTAGAATCATAGGAAGAGTGCTGCCCATCAGCAGTAGTAGTGCATGTTTTGGGTCTAGTTAGGATTCCTAGATACCCCATTCTCTCAAGCATGGACAAGGGCTAAAGGAGGAACGACATTCCGTGGTGGATGTGCGCTTTTTACCAACCGCCTTTTGGAAGGGCATTCTTCTGAAGGCGGTATATGCCGAGGAATCTATAGTAGGCATTTATTAAATGTGTATTGCGAGCATTTGAAAACCATCCTTGCTCCATTGGTTTAGAGTATTTATCAAAATGCAATTGCTTTTCAGCTTCGCTAATTCACTTATTCACAGCGGATGCCTTTCAGCTCTTTCACCAAATTTCGCTAACCAACAAACCACTGACATTGCTTTTTTAGGTGGCTCCGGAGACGTAATCGAGCACGTTGATATGCGGGATCTGTTATTAGCGTTCCACACTAGGCGAACTTGTGTTCTAATCACTTCTAGTAGTAACGTTGAATCAAAAACAACTTGAGAAAGAAGACATCATATTCTCAGAGTGGCATTTGGGATGTAGAAAGCGCCAGTTTTTGCTTTTTGATATCTATTTATTATTGGTCAGCTAGATAATCAATCACAGGACGGTAATGTCACTAACTGGTACATTTTCCGCTCGTTTCAGGCCGCCTTGGGCTACGAACACCGTGAAGAATTATCGAAACACTCTTCACAGAAGGATTACGCAGTGGGATTCGGGGGAAAGTACGGTGTCCAGAAGGATCGTGTCGATGCCTCATCAGTTGGCTACGGGGATGCACCAGAGCCATCTGCTCCACACCAATCTCAACAACGTACTCGGTTATTTCTTCCTTAAGGATGTGGTAGGGCGAGAAAGTAGGGAATTTGTTTATTAAGGTGCAGCAAAACTGGAAGGCCAGAATTGTGGGTGGCTGAGGTGAAGCAAAAGCGACGAGTGGTATCCAAGTTGGGTCAGGATTTCCAAATTTGAGTACCCATCATATCATTTAATAATACCGAAACCGCCTTTTAATTAGCACTGAAATGCTGATTTTTTGAAGCAGACGCAAACGCTGGAAATTACCTGGAACGAAGTTTAGTAAATAAGGAAAATACGGCGTCCTTGTTTCCCCTCCGAGTTGCCATTTTTCTTAGCAGTGTGGTGAGCAGTAAGAATTGGTGCCTTATCCCGAAGAAACGAGACACCCCTTCTCGATCCAACCCGTCCAGTACTGTTTTTTCGCACAATACTGCCCCGGCAATGGATTGGGATTGTGGACGAAGCTTTGGTACCATTTGGAGACCTTGCTGTTGCGCGTCAATGCAATTACTCTATCGTAGCATCTTTGAAATCTTGAGTGCGTACAAGTGGATTCTTTGGGTTACTAGAGACTTCATTCAGCACTGCATGTTGTTTCATGCACACGTCACAGTCAGTGTGTAGGTGTCATGCCTGAATGGTAGTAGCAGGAGAGGCACTCTCAAATGCGGGTTAGGAAGATCCGGATTTGCCTGGAACTGTTTTCAAGTTTTACAGACACGAAAGAGGCTAGTTAAGCTATGCCCATCAGTTTCTTACCTAATCAGAATGGGGATAAAGTGTTCTTTCTTGAAGTAATGAGTCTGTTGCAATTCAGGAAGCGAAATAGCACCTCATTGGCTTTTTTTGTTGTTACTCACTTGGGATTTGTTTTTTGAATAGTTCAGAAGTTGAATAATCTGGAAATAGGTGTTCTTTAGAGATTGGACTGATAGGTGCAAGAGATTGGTGACTGTATTTTGTGAATGGTTCATTTTTTATCTCTAGATGATGATGATGATGATGTGAAAGCAACTATATCACTCAGCAAAACTGGACCATTGAAAACGATGCAGTAAGGTCTATTAGCCAAGTAGACTGTCTATGCATGCATTGCACGGCATGTTCTGTGTTGACCTGTAGCAGCAGCAGCAGCAGCAGCAGCTTTGGCTAGTCTGTGTGCTTTTCGTGTGGCGCGTAGTCTGTTTGTCTTGGGGGAGGACGATGTGGTAACACGTGACGGTTCAGCCCTCAACGAGGGCGACTGTTTTTACCGCGACTGCACTGGATCGAGCATCGAATGTTGAAAGTGGAGGGTAGGCGTTGCCGGAGGTTGATGAACAGCAAATCTTAGTGGTGGAAGTGCTCAGTAGACCTCCTGTGCATGGATGAAAAGTCTTGTTTGTTTTTACAGAGTAGTGTTTTTCAGTAGTAGTGTGTTTGCAGTGAAGCTTAGTCGCTTGTAGTCAGATGTTGTGGCTAGTGAATGGTCAAATGTGTTGCAGATGCCAGTCACCAAGCCGTCAACGAGGCTTCTAGCCCGGATAGTTACATGAGATGAAAGCGTAAAAGAGACATTACTTTTCCGTAGTTTGTGGTTCCTCCTTTGTTCTCCATTCAGTGTTCTTCCACTTCTCTTACAGGGGCTGGAGTGGGCACCGGACAGAATCGTGCCAGCGAACTGCGTGCGCGTTTCGAGAAGTTGGCTTTGGACCGGAATAAGCCTGTTGAACGACCTTCACGTCCACAAGTGGGTCGTCTCAAGCCGAATATCTTTACTCACCCAATGTCTGCGGAGGAGGTAACTCACGCACTGACTTTTTGATTGTTGATCGTTTTGTTTGGAGGGACTTTTAAATGACGTTACTTGAACATTGAGGAGGTGGTTTACCTTCGTCTGAAGGGTTTATCAAATGCGGCTTGTCTAATTTGAGGAAGTTTTTACTTCTTTCCTTGTGATTACCAACCACTTCATGTAAAAGGACTTTAAAATGGCTTAAAAACTTTTCCCAGGAGCCTATCTAATGAGATCAAATTCACATCCTTAGACCCGGTGAATTAATCTTTGTCCTTCAATTGGATGCTTCGATTAAACGACCTTTCTAAATGGTAAAGATGGGATCTCTAGAGAGTGAGTCTTGTCTCCTGGCAGATTCACTCGAACCCCGCTGCGTAGTCTGCAAAGCATTGTTTTAAATGACTTTTTGCCAAGAGTAGAACCAACTTAGTCTTCTGGAAAAGAGGCTTTCGGATGGGTTACTTTTTAATCACATGGGCCTATTAAGGCATTCAGAAGTTACTTGAAGCGACTGTACAATGAAACCGCGAAACCTCTTGTCTTCTGGTGCTGCTCAACTTTGAAACGCCCTTCAAGGATCGAGAAATGTGGCTTTAGAGTGTAAAAAATAAGTGCAAGTAGCACGATCGATAGGAGTTAATGGTGTTTAGGCGGAACTCTGGATAACAAAACTACCGACTTTCCATAATTTACCGATTAATGTGTCTTCGGATTCGAAATCGTCATTTGGTTCACACTTTTTTCTAACTTTTTGTGTACCAATCGGCTTTTTTCCTTTCAGCCAAAGTCGGAGCCAAAACCCGCAAAACTGACACCAAAGTTTGTTTCATCGGTGTGTGTAGTGGTCCTTTCCTCACTTTCCTTCAATTACATCGTTTTAGCATTATTAATGACATTAATTTTTATCCTTTTCAGATGGCACAAGCATTTGAGAAAAAGAAGGCGGGGACACAAGAGGAGGAGAAGACGAACGAAGGAGTTGACGAGGTAAATAGTATTTCTTTTTTTCAATCGAAGTGGTCTTCTCCATAACAATCAAATTGCCACCGCCCCATTTTCTGCAGGTTTGGAAGTCCGAACCAGTTCACAAGTTTGTTAAACCGCCTTCTCCTGAATCTGAACCTGAGGTTCGTTACCCTGTGATAGCCATTGCTTTAGCCCAATCCGAGAGCACTTTGCGTCACTTTAAGTAGACCGGTTAGTTCGCCCCTCTTGTTGCTTGGTCGTTGACACATCAGATAGCCCCTGTGCGCAATTGGTGACAAGCACTTCCTTGTTGGTCTCCAATGCCTTTTAGTCCCAACCTGTGCCAACATGGGACGAATCGCAGTCCTCCGATGGAGTAGGAACACCATTGCTTTGTTTGATAAAAACTCCATAAAACTCCTTTCATTAACCTCGGGTTGATGCTTTTTAAGTTTCGCTCCTCATATTAATGCTTCTTCACCGACTAATTGCTTTTTGGTGGTACGAAAGGCGTCAACGTTTATGCATAACTTTCAAGCAGTTGGAGCTGGGTATATTTCTTCCCACAGTCTACTGCTACATTTGCATACGCATCACCGCGGGTATGTAATGTCTGGGAAGATCTGCCACTACTAAAGAGTCACCTCAGAGCATTCCGTTGCACTCCCCAATCGGTACTGAAATACCAGTCCCCGAGGTACCTCTTCAAGGAACGAGATTGCTGCCGTGAGTGGCATGTGACAATGCCTCTTTCGAGTTGTAGTGCGCACCCATTGCGGTTGGGATCGTCATTGATATGGCGACGTGAGGCCCCTCCCAGAAACTGTTGTACCGTTTTAATAGTTTTCCTGCCGACCGGCCGAATGTTTTGCCACCATAGTGGACTTCCAGTTTTCAGTAGATATGGGTGGAAATGCGGAGTTTGAGTTTGATGCCCTGGTTAACAGGAAAGCCTGTTTAATTCTCGCACGTGCACGAACGCCTTTAGTCATGATTACCGTTGTCTGAACTGCCTCATAATGGCTTGAGTGTCAGCATTGGGGGAGAGTTCGGCTGCCATTTTGAACTCCTTTATTCTTACCTCAATCTGATTGGTTAGTGGCTTTAGTTCAGATTTGATTGGTTGGTTCTAGGTCGAAGAACAATCAGAGAAAAAATTGGAAGAACACGAGGAAATGGAGCCATCTTACCAGCCTTCACAACCGACGGAGCCAACAGAGTATAAAAAGACTTCTAACATCACGGCAGTGGCTGCTTTCGATTTCAATGCTTGTAAGTTTTTTATAAGGACCTTTTTTTACTAAACCAGGATCTGACTTCTCATTGCTTCTCTCAAAGCTCAAAGTGACGAATTGAGTTTTCGTGCTGGTGATACTATTGTCAATATCGACAAGTTTGACGAGTCTTGGTGGTCTGGATGCATCGGCACTCGATGGGGTATCTTTCCAGCCAACCACGTTAGAGAAATCAAATCCGAGGCTGCTGCTACTGGTGCCAGTGCCCATTCAACTAGCAATACCACGGCAACGGCTTTGTACGACTTTGTGGCCTGTGAGTTGAGTCTACTTGAGTAACTGAGCACTGGCACAACGGACTAACGCAACTCCACTTCTTTTTCTGCGATTTAGCCCAATCCGACGAGTTATCCTTCAAGGTGGGTGAAGTGATTTGTCATATTGACAAGTTTGACGAGTCCTGGTGGTCTGGCCGCATTGGGGATCGATTTGGCATCTTTCCAGCCATCTATGTGTCAGAAAATTGACGCCCCACTCATTCCATACGATGATATTGCTGATTTAGTTGACTTTCCTCAATTCCTGATTGTTACCCTTCCATCATTTTCGATTTTCTTAAATTTGCTTTTTTATACTAAATCAACCAATTGACAGATAATTTATTCAACAAAAACTGTTCCATTGAAAAAGAAAACCTCACGGTTTTGAGGTTTTGTGTCCAAAAAGGTGGCATATTTCCGTGGCCACTGCCTCTAATTGACTTGAATTTGAAAGGTGGTGTTGAATTTGGTGAAACGATTGTGTTTTGCTCACTTATGACCGGAAATCCCTGATTAGCGACCATGAATTCTTGCTATGTGGGCGCAGCTAAGCGGGATTCGTGGATTTATGGGTCAGTGCAAAACTTTCTTGGCTTCAGTAGGTGGTATTAAAATCGGTTTAAACGTTGACAGGGATTAAGGCACAATCTTGGCGTCCTTGCTGGCTTGGCCACTGAAGCAGTGGTTGAGCAAACGCTGGTCGCAGATACGCAGCGCACCTTACATGGCCGGAAGTCCTGCGAAAGTGGATTTGAGGGCTAAAGGTGGTAATGAAATCGGGTCGGGAATGGTTTTTCATAGCAAATTTTGAATAAATAAGGGTTAGATTGTGACTCCTCCCCCCTTACTTTCTTCGTGAATCCAGAAGCGAGGCGAAGGTACGCTTTGATTGTTGATCGCGGATGGGGGCTGGGAAAGTAGGAAGGATCATGTTCTTCAAATTCATAAAAATTGAGAATTTTGTCTAACTTCCAAAAATTGACATTTGACGCCCCTATATCAGCCTTGTTTTCTCATTCACAATTCAATAATAATTCATTGTTACTACTTTGAATTAATAAGTAGAGTACTGCCGGTTGTGGGTGCAGTTTGAATTGCTTCATTCATGTGAAGGTTTCATGATGTTAATTTTAATGTGAAGTGTTGAAGCCAAGCTTTATCATGTTGGAGTTTCAATCCAAAATAATCAGAACTACTTTCTGGTTTTTTAAATAAAGTGGCTGTGGGTCACAACCACGTGGCGGGTGAACTTTCTTGCTAAATCTGGAAAGTAGATGACTTTAGATTCTAAAAGTTGCAAGTAAGCTCTTTTTAAGGGTTTTTTTGAGCTTAAGTAAGCAGGATCTTTTCGTGGCTATTTGCTTATTTCAGGGGCTGGTGACCTCTGGCATAAAATCGGTGTATACATAGGCAGTTTTCATGTGATTCGTTTTTGATTGTCTTGGAAATAGCGAGCCGAAATTCCAGAGTCGGTGTTTAGTTTTCCAAACCTCGTTAATCGTCTCAAATGAAATAATGCGACTGATGGCTCAGTGACGGCTGTCAACTGGGCGATCGCGGTTCAGTACAGGCCAGAAGTCTCGAATGACTTGAGCTTTGTGGGCAAAAACTGATTAACTGGTGGCTTTAAAAAAAGTACGGCAGGGAATTTTGCCAATAGTTTACCAAAACCGAGGTTAAGACCGTGATTTGGAATTTATGCAGAGAACCCAACCCAGTGAACTGGGAAGTAAGGACCTCAAACCCGGGCAGGCCGCAGGGACGGTGTCTGCGTGACCGCCCGCTGACTGCCGAAAACACGGGTGCTCCCATTTTCGGGCATTAATAGTACCTTGACTGGCCTTCCCTCCACTGTGCATGTTAGCGCATTAAAATGTCACACTATGTTGGTTAATTAGAGGGAGGTCATTATAACAACCTCGATTATTAGCCATTTCCAGAGCAGTAGCGAGAAGGAATCGCAGGAAAGGGATGCTACCCCGGCGGTTACGGGTATCTCCAGCACTTGGCAACAGTCGATACGTGCTTATTAAAACAATTTTTTGTTGAAATCCTCACATATATTTCAGTCCCGTGGTATTTATTCCGCACCAAAAAATAAGCGTTACTAGTTGGTGCAGTATGAATCCCTTCCTCCGCGTTTAAGACCTGTTTCGTGATTACAATTAAGTAGAGTTTCCCGCCACACACTGGAATTTCAAATGATGACCGCTGAAGGATAATCAGTGAAAGTATTTTTGTGTACGTTATGTTTCAGGACGCTAGGAAAGAATTGGTTTTTAACACATTGTTGATGGAAGTGTATACTATCTCAGAAAAGCTTCCGATTACAAGTCCCAGTGAAATATCTTCTCATCACCCACTTTCCATACATTATTATTGTTTGTCTTGATACTCGCTCTGTCATTCATTTGCCCCGATTGGCCGCTAAGTAGGAACAGATAAACTTTAAATGAGTTGATGATCACTGAGGTGAAGGCCTTTAAAAATACTACACAATCAGCAGTTGCAGAGGTACACGCCTTACCACTAGCCGTACCTTGCTCGACGACTGGATATGATAAATTACAGCAAGCGTTGGCCTATCATGTTCTAAAACTCTCGAAATCAATGCGGATGTGGGTTTTATTTCAAAAATGGTTAGGAAGTGTTTTCAACCTTCGTGCTAATTCCTAGTTAATTCAAAGTCTTCACCATTAATGAAACCTAGACAAGGACTGGCGGTCGCCACAGTGGGGTTGATAAACGCGTTGCCCGCTTGCCCGAAAATTTCCTTTTTAGTACGTTGAAAGCACCTGCTGACAACTTATGAGTAGTAATTGACCTATGCGAATTTATTTTAGTGGCGGTCTTTTCGAATTGAAAAAAGCAACCGGCAGGAATTTGCATTTCCTTAGCTTTGACAATAATTTTGCTTAGCCGCCCTTAAACGTGAAATATCTTATCCATATTATATATTTCCTGGCAAAGATAATGTGTACTTGAGTTTTTAACTGCAATTGGAATTATGAAATCATCTCTTGTATAAAACCAACGACCGACTAGAAATGAAACCTCTTTCAAAAAAGGTCGCCTTAGACAATGTTTCGTAATTTTAAATGATCCATGTAACAACCCATTAGATTGTCACAGTAACTGGGTAAAATATTTGCGGTGAATGTTTTTAAGGGCCATCTTACTATTTAGGCAAACCACCGTTTCAATCTGCGGTCTAACTATTTCCCAAGGACATACAAGCCGGCGAGTTCTACCTCCACACAAAGATTTGTTTTTGGAAGTTAAGCAGAAACCTGCTCCAAGCCGATTTTTTCCCTCTGTATCACTTATTTTCGAACCGTTTATTTTTTCATGCGATTAGGCGACTGTCCACCGCCTAAAAATAATGACTCAAGGAAACGTGGTAGGAGCAAGGAGAATGTAGATAAGTTTGACTTTATTCCACCCAGTTGTGTTGTCCTGTCTACTCTTCAAGTTTGTATTCTGTTAAGTATACTCCGCCCACCTTTCATTGGCATCGCATATTTCCCCATTACCACCAAGATCAGACGATTTTTCTGATTTTGGTACATGCTTATTGTCCCTCTTGCAACCAAATTCAGATCTTTCGAACCGTTTCCAAGCGGTGCTCTTTGTCACAACACCTTCCAAAAACTCGACAGGAACCGTTTGCGGCTTTGGAAGTGGGTTAGACCCAGTTCGTAAATCCGAATAGCTCGAACCACATCCATCAGTTTCGTTCAACCCACGTTTAATGGGTAAGAGTTCAAGATTGGAAGAAGATGTTTAAGCATGCAGGTCACAATTAATTATTTAAACAAGCTCTACTGAAATTTAGCACGAACTTTTGGCTCGCAAAATTCTACATTTCGGTAACTAAAAACACGACTGAGTTGCAGCAAGAATTAAGGCACGCCTGTGGTTCAAAACACTTGAGGTATTCTTTCTTCTATAGCTAAAATGCTCTAGTTAAGCATCCCAGACATGTACATGCTACTTAAATCAGGAACCTACAAGATAAGTAGAATATGCGTTTTAGCCTATAAAGTACATTTGCTCTGGTTAAATGCGGAAGCATAAATTTTTTAAGTTAAAATCGGCAAATAAATCAATCGTTTAATCAAAAAAACAAGACGAAGGATTTTGTTGACCTATTTATCACTCTGCACTGAAGTGTGGGGTGTTGGCAGCGGCAGCTGCTGAGGCATGGAGACGCTCGTTATCGGAACGCAGGAGGCTCAACTGTTGGAAGAGGAGGTTCAACTGGTCTCGAAGCTGATCGACTTGATGCGCTGATGCTAGAGCCTGCAGTTGAGCGTCTGTTAGACGTCGCTCGCGTTCCCCCAACTCTTTCCGCAATGTCTCCACTTCTGCCTCCAATAGACGGCATCGCGAGTGCGCTTCACAACATGCGGAAGTGGATTTCGAAGTTGGAGAAGTTGGTACAATTCTAGAACCGTCAGCTCCAACACAACTACTGGAGGAAACAGAGTAGATCAAATGGCTATTGATCTGATAGCCATGCAATGGATGGACCGCTATTTAGCAGAACGAATTACTAATTTCTGTCATTCATTTCCGGCTATGGATGGGGTTAAAGTCAAACCGAGAGTGACTAAACTCCGTATACAGGTCATGCAATACCACATTTGTCTCACTCGTTAACTAATACCCACAGCCCAGCTTTGGTATTCCAGGGCTTGCCAGTGCCTCAGAACCACCCTACCGTGTCTACCTCGCTGGTGTTTGGCATCCACTATGAGTTGACTTATCCTGGCCGCAAGCACTTTTATGCATGAGCAGTTGTGTTGTTCTGGCATCATGCTTCACCAAGGTGTAGTCTACACAGTTCAGAAGTCACGAGTCCAACGACAGTTTGTGCTTTGATCGGGAGTCCCAGATCAGGCAGACAGGAACAACTACCGAGGCTGAGTTCTATCAACGAAACCACTGTAAATAGCGTACTTGCCCACTCCAAAACGCTCGCACGATCCACAGGTCAAGAGGGTTCACGAAGTTCTTAGTTCACGAGGGATTTCGTTCACTACCACTTTTGTGGTGTCATAAGTGGACTTGCCCACGCACGACGGGTGTGTCGGCGATTATGAGAGATGACACCACAATTACTGCCACTTACAAGTGCGTGACACATCGCCACATTAGTATAATTTTTTTGTGCGTAGGCTTACAATTAGAGGTCCTGATTCAAAGTAAAATCTAATTTCCTTCCCCTTCTTCCGTTGGTTACAATCAGTGGGCCAAAATCTCTAATGTTAGCTATTCTTTTTTAAAAAAAATAAGGAAATCATAGGGATTTTAGATGTTTTACAACTTTTTCTCATTTAACTGCTTAAAATCCCCCTAAAAATTTAGTTATTTTGCATTTATATTAGGCCGTTCCTAGTGGCTAATCAAATTTTAAGACTCACCTGTTGCTAAGGTGGTTGCCAGGGTAACCCCGAGTTCTGTTCACGTCAGTAGACACGGAAGCGGCACGAACAAATTTTTTACGAAGGCCTAGTTGTCAAAAGGAAACGCCACCTTTGAAATCTCAACACAGTGTTTTAGAGAACTATTTATTTTAAAGAAAAATGGCTAACAATAATTTTGTTCTCCTAGAAGTGACAACTAGTGATCTACTGAAGAAAAAACTGTGGTCTTTTTTGGGAGAAATGCTACTGATAACCTTGTCCTTACAATAGCCTGACCTTGGTTGCCATAGTGACCTGCAACTATTTGACAGTTCCCCAGAAAACTTGCAATCAGCGTCAATGCACTGGCAGGTCAGGCCACAAGATAATAATTATTCCTGACTATTTTACTCCTCGGACTTTTTGCCACTTTGCATCCTACTGCATCTTAGCCAACTTGTAAAAATATTTATACGAATCCCTGAATTCACAGATGCAAATCCTTGTCCTTGGTGAGTATTAAACATTAAAATTCTTTGCAAATTCTCGTGCCTGGTGTTAAATTAACCAGCTTGATCCTGCAATCGCCTCCGTTTAGAAACAGGAAGAAGTTGCTCCCCGGATTAATCGCTAGATTAGCGACTGGTAATTACTGACACGTCTCGGTGACACTTTCTACACCCCAAGCCTCTTCAGCCACTACGACTCCATTCTTCGTCGTGCCTGTGGTACCCTGAGCTATTCGCCTTCATTGTTACACCTCTTTACATCTTCAGCGAGGTTCCAGGGCAATAAAGCGGTGGCAGACGTGAAAAATTTGATCCAAGTGCCTACAACTCCTAATATCGCCAGTTGGATGCAAAAAATTCTTAACCCTCATAGCTGGAAGCTATCAGCTTCGGGTTATCGGACCTGCAGAGACTTACTACAAAGTGTTTATCATTGACACAAGCTCTTTTGGTTAGATTTTCAAATGGGAGGATATGAAT
>NW_020170397.1:119428-122785 GCF_000524195.1 Echinococcus granulosus
CCTTCCTCTCAGAAGGGGGACAGGTACAGACGCAATGAAGGCGACGAGATGCATCACTGGATTTTGAAATCAACTAAATTTTTCCCCCAAGGAAACGGTCATGCGACCACCTCTAACGAGGGGTAGTTGCTGCCGAGGTGGACCAGCCGAGTGGGGTGCAGAAGGTGCGCCTCAAAAGAAGGAAGGAGCGACATGCAAGGCAGGTGGTTGTTTTAGTTAACTACTTGACGAAGCGGATTCCTCAAATTCCAAGTTTTCTTCTAGTCATGCTGAACTTTAGCTGAAAGATTTTGTCTCCAAATTACTTTTAACTGCGAAGATTGATATCAACAACGGGGGAACATGATATTTCCATCATCCTAGCGTTTAAAAACAGACGCTTAACAAAGGATTCCATCCACTATGGTTGATCATACACCCATCTGTAGTATGTGCTGACAGCATTGATATAAATAGCCTTCTCCCCATACTATAAATTATCACAGCTTTGTAACGTATCTTTTAGGCGAATAATTAACATGCCTGTGAAGTGGTTGAAGTCCTCGGGATCGACACTTCAAAAAGGAGGGAGCTGTTTAGCAAAAGGGCACTTGTTTTAGTCACATTTTGAATAACGCGAGTTTTTAACTGCAGTTAAGCCTTGTAGACTTTCCGCATCTCTCATTGTTAGCAACGAAAATTTTATCATCTGGAATGACTTGATATTGAAAGTGTGAGACACCTAAAAGCCCCAGATTGAGTGGTTGATTAGGTTAAAAATCCCATCCTAATTCTAACTGCTTAGAGCAGTTGGTAGACTTCGTCGTGTTCAAAAGACTCACTAGGTGACGTTTGATGATCCGGCGAATTCCAGGCGCTGGCTGCTACGGGTTGAGCAAGTTTTGAGTGACTACCGTAGGAGCCGGTGTCACCAGTCAATGAGGATTGCGAACCACGACGTCTAAAGGCTCGATCGATAGAGCTTCGTAGCTGAAAGCGGAGTAGTGAAATATACTACTTACAGGCACATAAGTATACAACAACGGTGATGGCAAGAAAAAATGCCCTACTTTGTTGATATGCACATTTGAAGGGTCAGGCCTCGACTTTTAAAATTTCGCTTTTAAATTCCTACCCAGCCTCCCTTCCTGATACCCGAAGACTTGGGGGTCCCGGGAGGACAGCTGTTTGATTTCTCCTCCTCCACATTCACTACGTCCGCAGCAGCAACTGGGGCGTTGGCATTGGTGTTGGTAGTACTTGACGGTGGGAAAAGTGGTTTTCCACTGCTTGAATCAACAGCGCCAGAGAAGGAACGCTCCTGAACCATGGAGTCGATGATCTGGCGCAGCTCTCGCAGTTCAGAATCCTTTGAAATTAAGGAGACACAACTGTGTTCATCCAAAAATGACATTTTTTTGGTGTGCTGTGGGTTGATAAGTTATCTACCTACTACCGTCTCCACCGCACACCCCTGCGTTCCTTCAATACGAAAGAATGGTATCTTTAAAGGCATTTACAGCAGCGAATCTTCTCCTTCACCTTCTGTGGCAAGCGTTATTCACCCTTCCACTTCCTGCGATAGTTTACAAATCTCGCATATGCAATGCCCGAGGGGCGGAGGGATAAAGGCGCGGAGTGTTTAAATTCCACTGTGCAATACCAGCCGCAAGAATAAATGCAGTTGCAGAATGACTCAGCAACTATTATTTGTGTACGCAGATCGCATTCATGGACGGTTTGCCCGTCAGAGCGGAGTGGCGATTTCTGCAGTTCTGGCATTTACCGCGCACGACCTACGTGGAAGTTCCCCGGTGAGGATAACTTACCACCCTAACTTTTTTGAAAGGTCACATTGGAAGGTATTACATACTGGCCAGCCTACGCCAGCCCAGGGGGCTGTATAATCACATCTTAGCGCCAGATGACATGACGGGAGACTTTGTTACAATTCCCAATTTGAGTGCCATCCAGAGGACCGTTCCCTTTGGAGAGACAGGTTAAGAATCGCATCTCAAATTTGCTTCAGCTAGAAGTCATCTCGGTCGAGCTGCTTGAATGAGGTTAATAAACATGTCAAGCCAGTTTGGCTTAAAATATTCAAATGGACCCTTCTGTTATAAAGGAAGTGCACACAGACAGTCCAAATATCGTCTACTGATTAATAAAATACCCGATTTGTTAATAAAATATTGCGTTGATATTGGGATTCGGGGTTCATTTTTAAAGCCATTTTGAGAAGCATTGAATTTACTAGTCGTCTGTATGCTTGTTTCATATTTTTTAAACCACTCCACGTTACAAAATTTGTCATTTACGATCAAAATAAAGAAGAGTATCTAGCGAACATCAAATGGAAAGTACACGGAGTTATGAAATAAAAGCAATTTAGTGAGCAACTCTTTTCCAACCGCGACAGAGCATTCCTTATTGCCACTTTTATTCTTTTTTCTAGATGATTTGGCTCACCTTCTCAGCAGCCGAGACGGTTAAACTCTGAAGGCGTTGAGCCATGTTGGCCAGACTCTGTTCAAAATTGGCCACGAGACAGGCCTATAACAAGGAAGGCGCACTTTTTATGAACAATAAAGAAAAAAAACTGCGGCATTTTAAACAACTCCCACTTGATTTGATTGCCCGAAGCTTGACCTAAGCTTACCAACCGTTTCTCCGAGAATATGCATCCTGATTATCAAAAGAATTTGCGATCACCGCTTTCAAAAAGACCAAAAAAGAAATGCTACTTAACCTTGGGGGAGAAAATGCAGATTTTTTTTAAATAGGAAAGGATAGTATTTGGAGTTAGTGCATGCTATTTTGATTAAGTAGATTTAATGTCAAAAAATCCCTTATTTTGTCTTCGTTTTAAGAAACAAATAAAAAATTAAAGGAACTGTTAATTAACTTTAGTAATGTTTTAAAAGAGAAAACCATTTGCTTCAAATCAGCGGCTTTTTCAAATGGGGACTGGAATCACCAGTGCGTTGAAAAACCGAGAGAGCTGAAGCTCTGGCAAGTGCATAGCGTCTATGGTAGTTTTTTATCAAGGAAAAATCAAAAGATTTTTAAAATTTGAGAAAAGAAATACTTTAAAAGGATTCCCAAACCCACAATCTAGTTACTTATAGTCCAGTGATTGCCCTGTTTCATGTTTCCATCGCTTTTTTTCCAGTGCATTGAAGCGTCAGTTTTCAGAGGAGTTGTGAAACCTTCCCAGAAAAAAAGGAAATGGGATTTTTGCTGTAACTTATAAATCCTAACTCCTAATTGTTTTCCAAAAAGGGGATCGACGTTTGCTACGTTAGAAAATTCAGGGTGGGGGGGGGGGGGGAGAGTGGGGGAAAGGAAATCGTTTTCCAGCGTCAAGTTGGACTACTT
>NW_020170397.1:122885-123902 GCF_000524195.1 Echinococcus granulosus
TGCATTTGACGTTTTGGCGACAAAGGTTGTCGATTCAATTTTACTCTATCATGAAAACAACGGTGTGGGTATCGTAGGGGTTTAAAAGGGGGAAAGGAGGGGGTTGGGGATATCCAACGGTGTCAGTAACAGCATTGCTGCATCGGCATTTTTTTCCTCCTTTTCACAAGCTCCGGTGAGTCATCCCCACCATCCATCTGCTGGTTCACTTCCTCGTCCGGGAATGCGATCCGCCTTATGAAGCGGAGGCGAAACACTTGCTTGCGGACTAAAGCGAATTTGGTAAATGATACACTGATAATCCAGACACCAGGCCCAGGGCACACATACACAAACACACGCCGTTTCACAGTAATATGAGGATATTTTTTTACTTCAGCGACTCTTTGTGTGTGTACGTTGTCGGTCGGTTTCCACTGGCGAGGGAATCAGAAATTCGTAATCAGATGAGTGGCCCGAAAATTTATCAGGTAGCAGAGAGGGAGGAGGGACTTTGCCGTACAAGATCCAATAGCAATGCCTACTTACAATTTCATATTTTAGGCTGGGCTTTTCATTCTCCCACTAACGTCACACATACGTGACGCCTCGGGTTTCGCGTCTAAGCCCACATGCCTCACTTATGCAAAGTCGCCAACAGTGTAAGTAGCATATCGCGGTTCGTCTTGTCACGAAATTACCTACTAATCTTATCTTAAAGCGATCCCTCAGCTCTAGTGCCACAACGAATTTCTGCTCGCTTGTTCTGATGCCATGGTACCATGTGTGCAGCATTCGTGTCTACACCCCATCAACCACTCTGGGCATTTGGAATGAAGTTTTCATCAGCGCCTTGCACATACATGATAACTTTGGGAAGGACATGAAGGTTGCTACTGGTAACAGGAGCAAGTCACTTCGACTCACACATAATCAAAACAGAAAGGTGTCTATTGTGTAAAAAGGCAAAACAAAGTTGCGCCAATCTCGTTTTCAAATGGGAGGATAGTTAGCAATTAAATGATAGCGGGCATGAAC
>NW_020170397.1:124002-146694 GCF_000524195.1 Echinococcus granulosus
CCCTCCTCTCAGAAGGGGGACAGGTACAGACGCAATGAAGGCGACGAGATGCATCACTGGATTTTGAAATCAACTAAATTTTTCCCCCAAGGAAACGGTCATGCGACCACCTCTAACGAGGGGTAGTTGCTGCCGAGGTGGACCAGCCAAGTGGGGTGCAGAAGGTGCGCCTCAAAAGAAGGAAGGAGCGACATGCAAGGCAGGTGGTTGTTTTAGTTAACTACTTGACGAAGCGGATTCCTCAAATTCCAAGTTTTCTTCTAGTCATGCTGAACTTTAATCGGAAGACTTTCTTGTACAAAATCCGAGGCCCTAAAGTTCAGCTCTTAATTTGCGAAACACGAACAAAAGTACCCCAAGTAATCCGGAGTAATCTGATACACCGGAGATAAATAAACACATTTGGGAAGCTTCTCCATTACCTCTTTTCCTAAGCCAAAAAATAAGGAGTTTTTTTGGGGCGAAATCCCTTAAGCCCTTTCCGTTGGTTGGACATTTTAATTGGTCACCCCAGGAAGTGATACGTCTAAATAAACCGCGGTAGAAAGAGCGTAAAACAAAAGTTCGTTTCGGCTTTTTTACAAAAAAACAAAACTATTTTAGCAACGAAATGTCAATCTCTTTTGCAAGTCGTGTTAGAGGTTATTATCATGGGAGAAAAGTGTGAGATTTTGCCGATTTAGATTATCTAAATCTATCATCCAAAGAACTAAAATGTTTTTTTCTTCTTTAAGAGATAAATGTGCATTATTTACAAATAAACCTGTGGGGAACTGACGCTACTGTTAATGTGCAACCAAATTTGCAAGGTCTACCCATGAGATTATTACTAAACAAGGTATAATATATTGCATAGAAATGCATAAAAATTATTGAAGAAAACACAGAGTATTCGCAATTTTAATGCCAGATACATTAAAACCCCGTGAAAAGGCATTTTCTCTCTAAAAAAGCATTGTGGAATGCCTCAACGTTTGCTTTCAATGGTCATTTAACTACGCTAACTCATAAATTATGCTTCTGCTCGGAGCCAATTCGACCCTTCGAGCACGTCCACAGCCTCTCAGTCCTTCTATAAGTAATCAACTAGCCTTTCTCTGTACTTGCATGGTGTATTACAGTGTTAGGAAGGACTCTGAAAGCTTCAATCGTGGTAGATAAAATTTTAGACAAATAAACCGACTAAAATGGAGTGAATGGGGATGGAAATGGGTTCAACCACGTGGTACCACTATAATGCGGCAATAAATGTGAAGTAGAAGTAGCATTTACGATAGAAGGAGAGCGTTAGTTGTGCCTGTGTATGTGTCTGTAATTACTTCTGTCAGTAATGCTTAATGCGTGATGAAACAATTTGTGGTTCACTTCATCACCCGTCATTTTTAAATTTTATACTCACCCACTTATGATCACAAATGGCTTTGCTGAGGGCATAAATACATCATTGGATATTCCTAGGTTGTGCCACTCACTTTTAAGGTAGAAATCACTCCGGAAACTATGATTTGAATGCGTGATTGTGTATGGATGAGTACGAAGCACCGCAGGTGCAATTTTCAACTGGTGATTGTCCATTTCGTTGAGTCTAAACTGCAAGTGAGGTGGTGCGCATGACAAAAGTTGCCTTCATGAATAGCATAGGCTAGTCAGGCAGTGAAATTAATACCCTTTTTGTTTTTACATGGCAGTGCAGCACCTCAAAGCATTAAGATGGCTCCTGATGGGAGCAGTACTTTTCTTAGGACAGACAAGAGGGTGGGTTGGGGTTAGGAGGAGGTAGAGAGAAGAGATATCGCTTTACTATCACCCTTTTCATTCCTCCACCTTCTGCTCTACACTATCCAATTGCCGAAAATTATGACAGACAGTTACGTGACAGAAACAGAGGTGTCCAGGCGAATGGGCGTGATTGTTACCTTCCATGGACAAGGTAAAAGTCAGCTGCTTTGTGCTAAATGATGACATATTACAGTGGTGAATACCTCAACGAGGCTTTAAGAGGCTTCTCATTGTCCGTAAAAAAGAAAATGCATCTTTCTTGACAAGTCTGAAAATAAACTAACGAGTTTTGATGTTGAAAAAGAGATACCCCCTCCCCCCCCGCCCCCCATCCTTACAGCCTCATGAATGGTGGAATCGGAAGTCTGTAAAGATTGAGTTACGAATTAGCTGTCGGTATTTAAGTCTCTTCAAGGGATGGGTTGAGAGGGAAAGGGGAGCAAATGAAGGCGACGTGTCATGATGGAAGGTGCAGGAAAGACTACACGGCGAATGGGCAATGCACTAGCGCCCCAAAGGATTGGTAAAATGGGCACCTGCTTGTTTTCGGCACAACACAAAATTTATAAACCTATCAGCAAAATCCTATGTAAAAGTCAAATTTAAAGAGATATATTCAAAGTTTAAGATGCAAAAAAGTGGGCTTTTGCAGTGATTGCTGGCACAAATAAGACCTGTGATTAATAGAAATCCTTAAGCAGGCTACCTCTCATAGATAAGCGATGGATTTCCCACAATTTTGTAACCAAATGTGCTGGCAGTTACACTTCTGAGGCATTTCAACTGCTAGAATAAGTATTTTACTCTCTCCCTCTCCTTGCTTCATCCATGCTTACACGAGTGCTTCTACCCTGACGCTCCGAGCGGCCACAAACTGGTGGCAGGAGGCTAGGCATCGCCATTAGTGTAGACGACTGCTCCTCCTCAGTGGCAATAGGCGGTCTTAATGTTGCAGGTAACATTCCAGCAGAACTACCGAAAAGTCTTCTTCGACTGACCGGTGCTGTGGCTGCTGCTTCAGGATGTCGCCGAGCTCTTCGTCGAAGCGTCAAATCTTGCAGTACTGTGTTTTGGAGCGGTCCGTAGTCAACTACGCTGGGACACTCAAAAACGGAGTGTCTAGCAACTGGTACTGCTCTCTCGCGTCTTAATTGAGTTCTGCGTCTTGGTAAACTTGCTGTTGGCTGTTTTAAGCTTGAAGAACACAGATTGTTGAAGTAGGCCTCTGGAGCACTCATTTGCATGCATGGAGGTAGAAGGTCATGCGACGATGATGGTAGAGCTGGCAGTCCGTAGCAGGGCTGTGGTCGATGAATTTTACGACCGTCAATCCTTCCAACAGTTGGTTTAACAACTGCAATTGGTGGAATGGGGGAGATACTAGTGGTCGTTTCCTCCACAGCGTCTTCCATCACACCAGCATCGACTTCATCATCATTGCTGTTGCTATCTGGAAGGAAGGTTGAAACTCTTCGAGTAGTAGGAGCTTCACTGGAACATCTTTGATGTCGGCGGTGCTGAAGTGTCGCCTCCTGTACTGACGTATAGACGGTATAGGGTAGTGGAGGGTTTTCAGGGAAGGCATTCCATGAACGACGCTTGAACCGGGGCTCCAGAGGTTCTGCAGGAGTTGCATGGAGGGAGTAGAAGTTGGGGTACAGCCGGTCCATAACACGGACTGCTGTGCAGTGCTGTGCTGTGCTGCAGCACTGTTACAACATTTTCGATTAGGCGCGTACACACGCACGCACGCACGCACAGGGGAGAGTGAATTCTCATTGGCAGGTAGGTAGTGATGCCTTTGAATGAGTAATTAGGCACACATACATACACACCCTACACGCAAAGGCATACGTGCGCACACACGAACGCAAATGAAGGTAATCATGGCACGGTGTGAACAAGGGACTAATTGAACAAGCGACTGGTGTGAAAATCCCAGTAATTAAGTTTTTTTATTAACTGGCCTGAAATGAACACGCATTCGATCATGGGGGAGGTCGCTTGCCATGACATTTTGTTATACTCTGGAGAAAATGTATTTGGTCTGCTGATATTCCCGCTTGGCTGTATGGCTCTTTGGCCACTCCTACGGCCCCAACCCCTCTGTACGCCAAGACTAGGCCCTTCTTAGTAAACGAGAGGATTTATCACGAACTCAGGAGGGACTGGGGGCGCTGTTTTGTTTGCTCGGCGACAAGTCCATACACCACAGTTAAGCAAGTCTGTCAAAAGGACATTGCCTGTTGACGGCATTCAGCCTTCACCCCTCCCTCGAAGGTGGCACGATATTAAGGCATTTCGATCAGACCTACAGCACATACTACCACAGGTAAGTAGGATGCGTTAGATCACCCTTGATCCTGCCTCAAGGCTAAATACATTTTGAAGGATTGCTGAAAACAGCGTTACTCAATCCATCACCGACCTGGGCTTTCATCCGGCAGCGCAGCTTATAGTTCCTCAAATCAAATTTGGACTATTTACAATAAGAAGTGACAATTTTTGGCATACGTTTCATTGTTTACTAGGATCTTACCATTATTAATTATGTATTTACACTTTTTTATTTAGGAAATTTTACTAAGTGGATGAACTTAATCATGAAGCATCGGGAGCGATTAGAAACGAACTTCGTCTAAATGCGGTGCAATAAAGGCCACAGACAAAGAACGAAGTATCCTTTTTCCCCATTTACGCAAAAAGCTGCACAAATGTGGGTCCAGACAGCTGGCTGATGTCAACTACTGGACAACCGACCGCGTCTAGTCTGCAACTGATTCTATTTATTTCAGTAAGGAAGGAAATTCTCTTTGATGTCTGCATTGTAAAAGGGAACAAAGAAAACCACAAGTATTCATGTAAACGCCAATCTTGGACAATAATTCCGCTTAGTCATGCAAAATGAAAAGATAAATTGCAATGACGTTGGCTCAGTGCGAAACGATTCGTGCAGTGTTTATAAAAAATCCGCGGATAAATTTAAACGCATTAATTTTTCAACCAATCGCCAAGCAGCGCAACTCAAGGTCACACTTAGACGTATCAGAGTAGAAGGAGAGGGCTGGATAAATAACGTATTTACAAACTAGCTCCATAAAAATGTGTAAGTGAGAGGCAAAATCCTACGTGATTACACTACACTCCGATAACAGCTGACTCCATGGGGTTAAGAAATGGGGAAAGGAAGTCATTTAAACGAAAACAAATGTTTGTTCCTCCCGTAAAGGGCGAATAATTTAGAAAGGTAGCCAGCACACTTACATTTAACTCTAACTGCGATGTCAATGTGGTGACTTTTAGCCTTGCAGTTTCTAATTCCCTACGGAGGTGGCATATTTCGGCCTAAAAGAAAAAAAACATATTAGACGAGTAGTAATTAAAATTTTAAATAGCAAACATCTTAAAAAAGAGCAAATTTAACTCTAGGTATGAATAGAAATATTTAAAAAGCATACCTCAGAATCAGTTTCATCATCCTTAACAGGCAAAAATGTTACTTATATAATGTCAGTAGCATGTCAATAATTGTCAAAATACGGCCATGAACTTACCGAATGTTTCAAATCTGTACAACCGAGAATTGAATATGGAGATTTAACTAAAGCGTAGATTGACATCCAATTATTGCATTAAAAAAATTAAGGACGTTTGGCCGTATTCAGAGAAAACTCACCTTCTCCGTGATCAGTGTGTGATCGTGGGGGATCGTAGGGAAGTTTGAGGAAACCCAAAGGACCATAAATCCTTTCTGTTGGCACCTCCTCCCTTCCGTCAGCTCGAGCTCGCAGTTGAGCTAATGTAGAAGGGGATTCTCTGGTGGTCGCTTTCATAGCTCTATGAAAAGGGCGATTAGGAAGGCTGTTGGACCAGGCATCAGGGGTGAAGAGGTTTGATTCGGAGGAGTAGAGTGTTGGTGGAATGCCCAAACTCTTCGTAGGCTGATCTGAAATTTTTTTTTCATATAGGCTATTTATTTGTGATGTGACGAATAAACCACCCTTTTGTCATCTCTGTTACTAGGGTCATTAAAGTCAAACCTGGACTGTCGAAATTACAATATTCATCGCTTAAATTTATGTAAAGATTTGCGTGTTTAAATATAGTGCAACAAAATCAGTATTCTTTGGCATTCATTCATTCTACATATATGTGTTCTTCCTTCCTTTTGTTTAATTTCTATTTTTAAAAAGACTAAATTGCTTTCACTCTTCGTAAATGATCTGGTCGCCTTAATTGACCCTCCGAAGACGGCATATATGGTAATGGATTGACTGCGTGCCCTTCAAAAAGCAACTAGAAGGAAGCACTTATTCCAGAGGCCCAAATTATTCCTTTATAGAAGAATATGAAGACCGCGGGTTGATATTTTGGAAGACATAACCATTGTAATGGAATGAGGCCTTCAAGTCTCTTGCAAATCGACCTTTACAACGGTATCGTAGAACAAACTAATAAAAACTCCAAGTTTTCATAATTGATTGCATAACTTGCTTACTCAGATCCTTTCCGGGCAGACACTCCGATTTGATGCTCTTATCGTCTCCATCGTTGTGATTCGCCGATGTAGATGTCTGTTTGTTGTGTAGATGCGGATCTAGAGAGGCTCTTTGAAGCGCTGTAGTGAGGTAGAAATGACCATTTGAGGTTGACATTCCAGGAAGCGTGGGTGACAGTCGACCTGACCAGGTGCCTGGATTCACATCTTCCAATTGTGATACTGCTCGGTTGATTTCCCTGCTGCCTAGTGGACTCCCTTCTCCTTCTCCCTCCTCATCGTCTTTTTCCCCATTGACATTTACATACTCATCGTGTCGAGTCTTGGAACTGTTTGGTCTAAAAATAGCACTTAACTGTTTAAAATGATGTAGAGTGTATGATATCTGCTTCCAACTCATTTCCATGTAGCCCTTCTGGGCGTTAATGTATTCTCCTTCGTGTCTTCAGACATGACTCCAGGGACTACAACGGTAAGCAAACTAGGTTGAAATGAACCACAATTTTCGATTTCCTTGGCTTGATACCATGCCTAACCGTCATAGAAAGGATCACTAAATCTGTAAACTGTCGTTGAAGCCACGTTATGCAAGGAGGCAATTGACAAATGGAGTGACAAGTGACATGAGCGATTTGAAAAGCCTCATTACATAGTCGTCTGTAATATGGTTGCTGGAGAAGTGACGCAAGGAAAGGCCATTACCCTCCGACAAGTGCGGTAGCTAACCAGGTATTCAGGTAGACAGATTAGCAAGTGATTCATGGAATTTACGCAATGTAGAGCCCTTGCTGACATGCCTTACTGAATCTTAAGGTGGCCAACGATTCTAAATTGTTTGAAAATAGATACACAATCTTTTAAGGCAAACAGGCTGCTTTGAAGCGCATACAGGTTATGACCTCCATTCGACGTCGAAGACAAAGAGGCAATAGAACTGGATTTTGAAGAAGGTGTAGGTGTGAGGCTCTGAGGAAGGAAATCCGAGGGTCTCTTGAATCGCAGGATGCCTGCATTGAAGGAGAGAGTCGGTGTTGGTAGTTGGCTCACACCCGGATAGTTGGATGGTGGATAGTACTGCATATGCGACTTTGTGAAGAGTGGTGGTGTAATGGCATTATTCATACCGGTTGACTTGCTGATTGGTTGTTGAGGCGAGTTCTGGAATCATCCAAAACACAATGTAACTTTGAATTTCCATTGCCTACGAAAAGTCTTGCCTTAAGTAGACGAATGCTGACATTTAACAATCAAATATGAAGGAGTATATGAATTGGGAAGCATTTTCCTACCGGCTACAGAAATGCTGCCTTAAATAAAAGAGGGTCTGACTTTCTTTGTCCTCTCATCTGTTAACACCATAAATTTTGCACAGCTGGCAATTGATAGCTTGAAATTGTCAGCACCCATACCGGCAATACATTTTAAAAGGTTTGCTTAATTGAGGGTAATTTGTACGTGTACCCTAAGTTCTGACTGGCCCTGCAACAGGAAAACATCCAACGCTGGCCACGAAATGCTGGCGCTGTTTTCGGCAACTCTCGGTACAACAGATCCTCTAATGCGAGATACACAAATATTCACCTCCCGCATTGAGGTCAATTGGACTTGTCCACTACGAATGCAACTGTCGGGTGGGCATTGTCCACTTCTTCAAAGTCAAACAGCACTTGCGGTGCTTCTCGGATGGGTGCATGACAAAAAGTTTCCTCCATAAAATCACCATGACGAGTCAAGAGGCGGAATAATCGCTTTTTTTTATTTTTCCAGGGTAATGCAATGCTTCATAGTTTAAAATTGTCATTGATAAGGTCTGAACTTCAGTAGGACAGGAAGGAGGGTAGATGGAAGGAAGGTGGGGAGGAGGTAGCAAAAAAAGTTTTTTTTTTCAGTTTTATCCTCCACATTTCTCTATCATTTTTTCCTTTAGTTAAAAATCATCAATCACAAGATAGGCGGTGAAGTAGAACAGACCGTTGGTAAAGTAGAAACTGGAATACGAGTGCCACTTTTGATTAAATATTTCTGAAGACAAATTCTTTTATTAAAGTCTGTCGGGTTCTTAAAACAGAATAAGCAATGCAAATATTCTTATTTCCGACCCCTATGACCAGGCTGGGTTTACGCCGTAAGCTTACACGACCAACGGCTGATGGCTGGAGACTTGGTGATAGAAGCACCACTGGCCAATCGGAGGAGTGGAACGCGAGGGCGTATTTCGAGATGTTTTATCACAATCAAGAATGTTTCCAGAAAATCGGAACACAAATGTTTGTCTGGGGCTGTGGACAGCCTCAGCGGTCTGCCACTGCAAATCCGTTCTATTTACCTAAAGGGAAATTGCTTCACCACACGAAGTGCACATTTCGGTGGAGAGGAATTTGCAGTTCCGACACACACCTTCTAGCCATAACAGCCAGTGTAAATGGAAGGGTGTCCTCGCTAATTGGTGCCATTCGGGAAACAATTTTACCGATTTAATTTTGAAAAACGAAAAGCATTGCCGTTAAATGTCATGACCCATTCAAGCGACACCTTAGTGTCACCTGACCTGTTGAATCTTTTGAAGTACACACCAAGCTTCCGACAGTATGGGCTTTAATTCTCTGTGACAATAAACAGGTTCCCACATTGTTTTAAATTTTGTTTCTAAGACATTATAAAAAGGCGTATTGTGATATAGTAATTATAACTAGTCAGCCATAGCAAGCACAGATGGAAAGGATTAGTGCGAAATTCGCCTAGGGTTCTATCACCAAGGACGTGACCTTACCTGATAGAAGATAGTTACCTCCGGGCCCGTAAAACAATGCTGCCTACATGCCTACCTGGGTGCATGACCATAAAAAGAACAAGTCTTTCCTCCTCGGGCGGTAATAGCTCCTTTGGTTAGCAAATAACAAAAGCTGTGCGTGCATTAAATAAGCAGAGGTTAAAGATGTCAAAATTCTAGTACCAAATTGGCATTTTGAAGGACAGTCGATGTCCATGGGTCTAGACCAATGGAAAAAGGCCCAGTGCAGACAGATAATTAATGAATAAGGGTAAAGGTCATTTTGACAGGAATCTAACAAGTCCAAGATGACAAAGTGTCAATGCAAAATCGGCATTGAAGTCAAGCATCTTAGCCATATCCACTCGGATAAAAGGCTCCTCATCTGTCTTTGGCAGAAAAAAGGTGACACCTGTCATCTACGGTGATTGTCAAGGTGTGAAACTAAGATCCAATCAGTTCTAGAATACCATTACACAAAGGAGTTCAGGACCTCGATATGTGTTCCCGTCATGTTAATGAATTAAGTAACTCCACGTTCTCAAAGAAGATTACAGACTATCGTGATTTTTGGTGGCCAAAATGGAAGAATCTGAAGGCAGAGGATTAAACGTCCCACCTTCTTGGGCTACTGAAACATAAACAGCTAAAAACTTCCAGGCAGCTAGACGAGTCAGCTCCGTGTGTTTAAAAGAAAAGAGGAGCAAGGTATGCAGAGAGTTCCATCCATTCTCAATGCGACTACAGCGACCCACAACATGCTCAGCACCGTAACCGACTCTGCTCAGGTGATATGGTAAAAGGGTCGGAGTGCTAATAGAAGTGGCAGTTCAAATGTATCACCTGAAGATAAACAGGCCTTAGATCTAGAACTCACAAAACGGTATAACAATTGTAATGCATGCAGAACAAGGCATTCTCTTTTGAACTGTCTGCTCCAAAGTTCTAAAATCAAAGAGGTTGGTGGTTGTATTTGTAATATCTCTAAAAAATTTAATTTCTAGTGTTTCATCCATCTACATTCCGTGAATTCCTAATTGCTGACACCGAGAGCAGCGATACTTTTACTCCCGTTTATGTTGTCATACGCTCTCAACCTGCTGTAAAGAGAAAATGCTTCTATGAATGGTACCACAGGACACTCACCAGCTATTCTAACTTCCTGCAACGTCCTTCTTGTTGATCCCTATCTCAAGCCTTGTAGATTTTACTGGTCGCGGTCCTTTGATTAATGGTTTGAAGGATATCTCTGTAGCTACACTGATTACTATCCAATTTTTTCAAAATACGGAAAGTCTGCCTCGATAGACTGAGATAAGTACCTCTGAATACCTCCCTGGATAGCCCCTGCATTCACTCAGATTCCCAGAAACTGTGCTCTGCGTTTGAATGAGGTCTCTTCAAACCACTTCAGTAATCTTAAATAAACGCTGTAGTCAATGATTTTTAAGACCTGACAACGTATACATGGCAATTACTGTGGTTTCTTCTTAGGCAAATACTACGTACAATTTATTCTCGACTGATCCTCACGCTTTTCAGGGACACATTTCGCCTTTGCGGATTTTACCATTTCAAGAAGGGGAATCACGCAGTTGCTTGCAGTCGGTGGATTACATTTCAGGGTTAAAATGGACAGCGTCTAGTGAAGGTTATTGGATGAAATTGGAATGCAACGTAGACAACTCCCTAATGCAGCCCTCCGAAACTAGAAGGGCTAGTAACAATACATTTGGGAGAAGGATTTTTACTGGTCTGGATTCATCAGTTCTGTATACGGTATAAAAAGACAATCTCTGAACATTAAAAAGGCCTGTTACCAAAAAAAAATAGGCACTCAAATTTGCTAACTTGTGCATTTGAATGACGGCTTCGTCTGTTGAAGCCATGTTAGTCAATTTTGGAACTATGTGATCACTCCTAGCTCTGACGTTTGCAAATTTCAAACCAACTGAGGAAGACGAAACACCGTGTGAAACACAGCAGCTGGGAAGGGCCGCATGAAAACAAGAAGACCTCCTATTCTGGGGACCAAAGAATCGGTAACCACTACTGACACTCTGGCTGGAGTTGAATGTATCACGAGGCGGCTTCAGTCACGTTTAGCGTCAGCAATGAAACAAACCGTTCCCATTTACATCAAATAAGGAGTTGTGAGAAAGAATTCTATTAAACAATTTGGTAGGAAAAAGGTAACATACTACCTAATTATTCTTTACATCTTTCACCAAGTACACAAGCGCCACCTTTGCATTCCTTGGTGATTGACGACCTGTGATTAGAAATGCTTTGATTGTTGTTGATTTAAGCAACTACTAAGAAGAGGTTTTTAGAGGTAAGGCAATATCTCATACCACAACATTTAATCCATTAGAATACCAGCACTTTGGTTAAAATGTGAGCTAGCGGATAAAAGAAACACTGCCTCATCTTCCTCCTGCCTACTTCTCCAATTCTTACCCCTCTAGGTGCTGCTTATAACTCTTACCTGGCATCAGACTGTCAGATGAAAAAAGGGAAAATACAACTTAAAAAATAAAAGTGAGGTAGATAGAACCAGATAGCTGCCTCTGGAGACAAATCACGTTTCCCAATTCATACCTTAGTTGAAAAGTGGGGCGATTATATGCTGATTTCTAATGGTGCATTCAAACAAAAAGTTTCAGGCTTTTCCTTTGCTGTCGATCAATTTAACCGAACCATAGGAGTAAAATATTTAAAGCAGGTCAAAGTTTTCGTTTCTGTTTCAATTTGTAGCTCAGACAGGAATACAAATTTCCTGAATTATGCAGCTAGCAATACCAAAGCACGATAGTAGTTTGTCATGTCCTTCAATAAATTTTCTTCTTTGAGCACACCAACAATGTTAGTATAGCAAAATGGATTTAAGCATGCACTTTGACACGTTTACTACTACAGTCACGTACAAATATCGTCTCCGTTTTCCCGTGTTAGTTCAACGTTACGAGTGTGCAGCATTTGAATGCTGCTTTGACGAGTATTACTCAATAAAATTCTTGTGGTTTATAAAGATAAAACAAATGCGGGATGACAAGTGACAAATAAAATTTGTCAGAATAAATTACAGCGTTTCGTTGTTTTTTTCGGACCATCCAAAATGATGCTGTCTATTTCATTAGGAGATATGACACAACACCACTCTCGCATTGGGAGAGTCCTGCAGTCATTCATTTCTTTATTCACCGAAGGTTTTAGTTTCCATCCCTGTAGCATGGTGATTTGACAACAGACCAACCGCCCTTGGGTACGCTCCCCAATAGTTGCTATATGGAAACATTTAGTTTTACATCTTTAAAGAGGACATGTGCGCTACTGCATTAAATAATTTAAAGCTATCAGCAATTTTTCTTTAGATTTATACAAAACATTTTGATGACTGACTCAAATAAAGCCATTCATTTAAAAAAAAACAATCGTGATTGTTGTGTGTGTCAAAAAAGTGAAAATAACTCACTTCAGCACTAATTTCTCGAAGGGGTCTTGATCCACCAAGATCCACCAGGGAACGCATCTGAATGGACGCGGGCTGAGGGAGGGAAGAGGGATGTTTCACTAAAACCCCTCCAGGTCGGCTCATAGGAAGCATCGGAGGATTGGTGCCGGGGGAGCCTGTTTATTGGGAAATGTGGAATTAGTTTCCACTGTGTCACAGCATTGTGGGTCACACGAAAACAGGGCTTGACACATTTCGTCCAGCGATCACAAGCAACCAACAGGGTATTCATGACAGTGATTCATTAAGAAAGATGAGTCCCGACCACTCCACAAGCACCAAATTAACAGAATAATTTGTTTAAGTGACCATTGACGAAACTTCAAACTTCGACTTTCCAAGTGATATTCCTTTGGTAAATTTGGCATTTCTCATGCACCCATTCAACGTGCGATTAAGCTTGAGCAGAATAAATTCAAAGTTCACCTATGTTCCATTGAGCGACATTTTCATCAACTATAAGGTGAATTATACTGTACTGTATTGCACTCTGGCAGAAAAAAAAAATGATTTTAGCCTAAAATTGGGTATTTTAAGTTACCAGCTTAGGATTCTTAAAGGTCTAATGAACTAAGCTGCCAGGTAATTTCACAAAAAGATGGTCAAGCCATGCATTGAAACTGGTTTAAAAATAGGTGAGCCTACCAAGGGAGGAAGTAGGTGCTTTGGAAGGCAGATTTTTCTGGTTTTTAATCGGCTGTGGCGAACGAATTGATCGGGTTGGCAGGGAAGAGGCAGCCACTTCACCACTCTTAGGTTGTGGCGAATCTGACAGACGATTTCTTGCAAATTAAAACGCAAAAATGACAAAAGTTCTACGAAAAACATTAAAATATGGTTGCAGTTGGCTGGAGCATTTCTATTGGCTGAGAGGCAGCCAATCGCTTTATAAGGGCCAGTATGCTAAACGTAGGCATGTCCGCAAATTTACGGGAAAATTTATTTTGTACTTATTTAAACCAAGTAAAAAGAATATTTAAGACCCACTTTGTTCGATTCTGACGGAAGACAGGTAGGCGACTCTTGGCGTCTATAGGCTTTTTCAAGGCCTGGGGGTCACTCAGGGGTCGTGAGTGGTGCTGAACATGGCTCTGCACGGAGCTGGGTGGAGTGACGTAACGCCTGTCACTATCTGGGCTGTCCAGACTTGTGGAATTCAGAGGCGAATCTTCGGACTTTTGTGGGATTCCGGAGTGAACAATTTGATTCGGTTGCGATTGGCGCTCCCGAAGTTTTTGTTTAAACTTTGAGAGGTTAAAGAACAACCCGAGAATACACTTTAAGCGACCGCTGAGTATGCCTGAAATGAAGCATTTCCTAGGTGTGAGGTGATTCTCCCGGTGTCAAATCCGTACTCATTTAAAGGATTATTTAGTTTAGGAAAGGGTAGGCAGAATTGTGCTAAAATAAAATAATAATATTATTCTCAAATACAAACCTCCTCGGAGAGATATTTTTTTGTTTTCGATACTTCAAGTCTGTTTTTAAATAGTTACAAAAAGATGATGATATCGTGTTTTCATACCTTATTATGCAGGCTACAATAAAACAACCAAATGTGCAGATAGATTGTATCGGAGTGGATTATTACCTGTTCGTGGGAGTTCAAAGTAATTCGACAAAATAAGATAGCAAGTACTGCTAAATGGCGTGTTTAATTTAACCACTTTCGCCTGTACGCCCACCTTCGTGTCCAGTTGCGTGAGCTTGCCAATGTATATTTACTCAGCAGTAAAAAGTGGGTTCTGTAAATAAATAAAGCTGTAAAGTTTTAGCAAACTTGAAAGGAATATGTACCACTATGAAATTTGGCCCCACTTTTTGCAATTCATGACTTTGCTGCTGAAAAATAAATAGACAAACAAATTTTCTGTGCTAGAATTTAGTTTGTCTGCGGCAACAGGATGAGCGATCAGCCAAAGTGTGTACGGTGAGAAAAGAACTGATACTCTAGTTTTAAAGGTGCGTAAAATTATGCGCCTTTTGAAAAGGCGGCGATTAGTCTTTCAATTTTTTTGTAGAAATTTTGAGATTTGCTGATATGAGGGTTCGTCCACCACAAAACCAGCATTTCGTTTAGCCGCATTTGACGCCGCTTACTCCTGAGCCTTCACAGGCGCCACCTTCGTTCCATGGCATGGCTTCCATACCATATGTCGCATTTTCAGTTTGCCGGAATGAGGTGAGAAAATCGACGCGTCACGTATATGTGACGGTTGCACTAGATGTGTTCTTAAATTTTACCATTTATTAAAAATGTGTGGGTAACTAGCACTCTGGTTGCGCTTATAAAAAAGCACTTTTGACTACTTACCATTAACTGATACATCGTGTACGTCAACTCCGATGTCCTCCAGAACCTTTAAACAAGCCACGATGATATCGCGCTAAAGCAAAGGCGAGATAAGCAATGCATCATTTGACGAATTTAAATTGAGTACATTTTTAGACAAAAAGTAAGTTGTGGAAGCAATCATATCATCTAATTTTGGGCTGACGGTGCCCAATTTACTTCAGGCGCTTTCTTCTGCCCTTGCCACAATAGAAACGAGGCGGCTTTTTTAACCTCTTAGCAACATTAGTCTTCGCAAACAAATCCAAAAAGACGGTCATAACAAATGACCGTCGCCTCAGTGACTAGTTACATTTCAAAGTTTTATTTTGGAAGCCACTTTCTTCTTTCTTTCATTGAAGGTCAGCCCAAATGGCGTTTATTTAATTATTGCTGGAGGTAACTCCACGGCTTGAGTGAATGCTGGTGGACAGACGACGCGATTTGACGGCATTTGCGTGGGTGATAAATGCAGGTTGGCGTATATCATCCACGGAGGTGTTGGTTTTTCACTTCTTGGCGAACCCCATCAGACTAGCCGTGAGTTTGCAGGGTATTTAGTTCCCACTACCGCCGAAGCCACTCCTGCCATATTTTATGGTGGTGTCTCTTGCCTCATTCTCAATTTATGCACATCTATACGTATATACCTGTTTATTTTGTCGTCAGCGTTTTACTACCACCACCGCTACCACTTAGTTGCTGGCGACAAAGTGGTGTGAGGATTACCCAACCCTTTTAATCTTGGATTAAGTTATCATGTCCCTTGGACTTAGTCTAGACATCCCACCCAACCGCCTGCCCTTTTAAGGTAGGAGTTGGTGGTTAAGAGGAAAATTCTAGAACACAGTGGTATTACCAAATGCGCTAAAAACCTGTTTTATTTTTACGTGTAACTACGCAGGCTCCTTTGTGTGCCAACTTTCCGCCTTAAACCCAGAGGCGTAACACACCCTCCAGGCAGTTGCGAGGGCATCGTGTAGTGGCTTTGGGGAGAAATTGGACGCTACATTAGCGACAGAACGGATTCCTTCACCTCGCAAGGGTTTTCAAAGTCAAGTCCCCTCTAAGCAATCACTTTGCAGGGGATTAGCTAGCCGACGAATATTTTTTTTTCGCTTCTAGGGGAGCATATCTACGACATCCGCCCCTCGTTGGTGAAGACGATATGATTGACTACTGGCGAAGCATGAAGAACACTCCTGGCTTGAATTCTGACTTTATGCATTAAAATAATTGAAATTTAGGAAAAGAGTGGATAAAATTTACTCACGGATTAGGTTTTTTTATTCAAAGCGGTGGGAGGGGAGAAATAAGAGTGACATTTAAAAATTCCGCCGTCCGCTTTGACCTCTGTTAAAATTAATGTATGTTTACGATGAGTCACATAGTGGATCGTCATGCATTTCTATCACACATATCGTAAATTTTGAAATTCTCTTTGTTTTAGTTAACTTGTCAGGTCTTGGGATAGAGTTTAACTAAAAAAGTTGCGCCGATTTTTGTGAATCTAACGTTCTGCTTCCCATAAGATGAGGCAGAACGACTGGACAGTGTCGTCGTGTATTGGGATGCACCACCCAAAAATGTTTTGAGGGATAAAACCGCGCAACGGTATTACGCCACACTCAGAAAGATCCACCGTTCCCCATAACGGAAACAGGTGTGGGGCCAACGTCACGGAAATTCGTGATTACCGTGTCAAGACCAAGTAGCAGAAAGTAATTTGGAATTCTTCTATGTAACGAAAAAGTGGCGATCTTTTTTGTTTGACATTCTAGTAGGGATGTCATTGGTTATACCCAAACGGTCAACCCACTGCATAATCCACACTTCAAAGACACGCACTGCCACATCCTGTTGGAAGAATATGAATGTTGTGTGTAGCCATAATAGTAGCAACAGCCGAGCTCTGTCTCCTTGGCGCATTCACCCAAGGGAGGTGCGAGATTTCCTTCCAGAAACATCAGAGTCAATGGAAAAAGTCCTGTCATGGCAAGACGACGAATGACCGCATGATCAGTATCGCTAAGCCTATCCATGCAAAAATTTGAACTGCCCCCTAGTCCGCATGGACTTTTAGACAGTAGACAATCTTATGATTCCATGCGAGGTAGAATAGACAGTTGGTAAATAAATGTGTGACAGCAGCGGTGGTGATTAGGGCTGTGGTGCTGCCCCGAAGGGACAAAGCGCATTGGGGAGGCAAAGTTTTCCGACTGCTAAATATTCTGCCTTTTGGAGGTACTATAATTATCCCAGTAGCCATACGGGTCCTTTATTTTCCACTTTTAATATTTACTTTGGGTTTCTTTCCATTTTTCCACCTTTTTATCCATCAAATCACAAATTTCAGGAAAAAATAATTAATCTCGACCTTTTGTCAGCTTAACTCGTAAAATTTTTTAGCAGAAAAGGTCAAACTTTTGTTATCAAGAGTTTTTTTCAGAAAAAATTCTTTTTTAAAATATGTTTAAACTACTTAGATATATTACTCAAATAGAACTACTTAAATGAAGAGATTTCAGTAGGTAAAAACTGGACTCACTGAACTTTTATTTGAATCCTTAAGTATGACATGCTCGTTGACTAAAAAAGAAAAGAAGTTCGTTATGTAGCGACAGTTTGTACTTCCAATTGACAGTATAACATTGCCAGCTCCTCCGTGCATCAATGATGGACCGTCTTCCATACTGACATGGCTATCCGATGCACAAGGACAACCACTATGACATTCATGACCGATTAGCAAACCCTTGGAGAAGGGCTTTACTGTCGAACCCCTCTGGCATTTCGAGGTTCACTTCACCCGAACATTCTACGGGAACGTGGGCAGTCGACAAGTGAGTTGACATCAGATGACCCGGAGATGGCCATCTTACGGCTGTCACGATTTGACTGTTTGAAGTTAAGTAAATTACACGAAGGAATACCAGTCCTTTTATGTTTCCAATAACCGAATCGCACGCAACCCTGGCAGGGAGCTGGACCACATTGAGATGCGTACAAAGCGGCCAGGAATAATTAAATGCCAAACAGCAGCTCCATAGGGCCACTTCAAAGCCTGTCCTTCATGAAAAGCTAAATGTTGTGCAAACGGAGACTGATGTGTTAGGTGACCACGTTGTGGAGCGTCGTCAGTATTGAGCAGAGGGGAACTGGTAAATACCTCTTCTCCAGCATGGGTAACAAAGCCAAAGAATAAATGTTCACTGATGTTGCAATAAACTGACTTCTGGTTTTCATGACAATATAATGACGACTCTTGATCGCTTTTTTAGTTATAAGGAAGTGACCAGGGGGAGCGCAGGCAAAGGTCTTTAGTGGGAAAAGGGAAATTGGCAACAGTTAAATATTATGCTTAGAAGATCAGGTTCTCCTGCTGCCGGGGAACATACGCATAACCTATCAATCTCTCTATCATTTTTCATATTGGTATGGCTTATTAAAGCTTTGGGGAAGACTCGCAAGTCTATGCGTCACACATATATGACGCCAATTGTCACAAATATGTGACACACATTGCTTATCATTTTAGCTTTTGAGTAGTGACTGAAATGGTCAGTGTCATATCCGGGCAATGAAACAGTTGGTCTGTAGTGGTGCATTCTCATCTGAGTCCGCCCTGGTAGCGCAAGGATTATTTGTTCATGTCTGATCGTATCATGGGACTGCCTTCCTCTGATGAGTCGTTTTACCATTCTGCTTAAGGCCTAGTCACCACCCAAGTAAATTGTATAGCAAAGGAGGACATTTTTATGTTTCTCTGAGTAGATCAAGCTCACATGTAGAACATGTATGATCACTAGGGCCACAGAGTCTTCCCACACGGAGTGGGATGGCGAGGTTTTGGAACAGATCGTACATGTGCAACAGCTGTAACAAGTTTCAGGCATCCAAATGAGGCGAAAGTTGCACAGGTTCCTCGTAATGCAATACCACTATGCCATCCTTGTTCCTGCTCACAATTGACTAAAACCAGTTGCAAAACGACTTGACGATCGTAGGCATCATAGCATCCCCTCTACGTCTACATCTCCATTCGAAACTCTAAAAGGCCATGTCCTAGTGGCGCTGTAATTCCTTGCATAAGAATTAGTATCTTCAGAAGCAAAAATGACTGCCTAAGGCACCTTCTCGGGCTGGTGACCCCCCTCTGGTGGGGTCAGAAGTGACTCTAACTACATGAGGCATTCATAACGCACTGGACTTTCGGCTACACATGCTGTGAGAAACTCTGTTCTGCTAATTTGAATAAAAAGATGAATTTGGCTAAAAGTATGCATAAATTTGGGAAAAAAGTCACCGAAAAGGCGAGAAAATGCGAAAGAGAAGTAAATACTTACCCACAGCATGCGTAAGATTGACCAACATTTTCCCATCTCTGAGATCATTTTGTAGATCCGTGATGAAGCACTCGTAGCCAGCTTTCTGTAGGTAATGATTTGCCCATTCCGTGTATAGCTAAAAGAAAGGACACTGCCTTACAACTGGAAAGATTTACCCATTAAATGGACTTTCTGCCTCCTTGTACTTCACTGGGAAGTCAAATTGTTTAAAGCTTGATCTTGATCTTACTAACTTCCTACCAAAGGTGGCCACATGAGTTCGATGTGGGCTTGTGAGACCTTTTTGTCCTCACTCCTAGTCATCTCTTTCAATTCCGAGGAAAGGACAATGATGACGATCCATTATAGAGCACGAGGATGTGACGGTATCTGCCTCACTCCCTTTAATAAACTCGGGAATACAAAAGCCACTCCTTAACCTAAACCCGGTGAGGGTTTTATAGCCTACCTAAAAGAAGTGAACAACAAAGTGGGAGTCATAAAAGTGACTCATTTGCTACAATCTCTATTGACATATCTGCAAACAATTCGACTCGGCATGATGTTTTCCACATTTTGGGTGTTGTTTTAGTTCCAAAAGGTGACAAATATGGATCACACAAGTCAGATTTCAACCGGTATTTTATCCTGTGAGGGTTCAAAATCTAAGGTCACCAGTTTTGATGCACATTTATGACAAAGCGACCTCACTAAGCTGCCTAAGAAGCCAGAGCCTGTCGATAAGCAAGTGGGTATTATGTGACCTTTAAATTTCATACGGGGTCGTACAGGTTAAACTGGGACTCCTAAAAAGTGAACCATCTTAAGGAAATTAAGTGTCGAATGTGTCCTACCAACTCTGGTAAAAGTCGGCGCACCCATAGCGGCCCATTCTATTTCAGGCTGATTAGCATAAACGGAGATTCAAGAAAGTGGTGTAAGTGGGGGAATGACTTAAAGAAGAAGGTGTCCAATTAGTGAATGCTTTCTTTTGTAGAGGATTTTTACATGAAACGCTCCGCCGTCCAATATTAAGCCACTTGATTGCAGTGTATGGGTCACAAATACCACCGTTTCTCCTTACATCTGCCAAGATTTTGACCGTACTGGTTCTACAACCCACGACCACAGAGTTTATCCCAGTGAACACTCAGTCAACTCGCGGAGCACCTCATTCTGTACGTTTGATCGACCCATCATCTGCTGTGTCACACGGACACGGTCATTCACCAAGACCGAGGTTAGACCAAGGTGGTCTAAGAGCATGCTGAGATAGATTTTTAAAGTCCTCCTTTAACTCCAACAACATTTAAACGTTCATGCCCTATTGTCTAGAGCCAGTGGTCATCTCCCGATCATTTGCGAAGCATGCCAACTTGATATCGTGACTTACCAAAACAGTCTCTGCTTTCGTTTTCACCGGTCGCATGAGATCCATTGGGCTGACGCGATATTTCTGTGGTGTTGGAAGGGTCTGTAGAAGCGGTTGTTGTTGTTGTTGCCCTTGCTGTGGTTGGTGGTGTTGTTGATCTACCTCGGGGAGTTTCTTCAATGGACTGTACTGCACTTGACTTGCAGAAGCTTTGGAGAGCACCGGGGAGGCTTTACGCAAACTTCGCATAGCGCACACTTTGTTGTTTAAATCTACAAAAGGGGATGGAGAGAGAGAGAGGGAGATGGAGAGGGAAGGAGTGAGAGACACCGTGAACACTCGACGGATATGCAACCAACAGGGTTATCTAATTACTGGAATTTTTTGACTATGTAAACAACCAATCAGAGGTGTGATAGGCCGTGCCCATCGCAGGCCACTTGTAATTTTCGAGGACAAAAAAATTGGGGCCTAAGGTTGCCCTCTTTTGACAAAAAAACACTGAAATATGTGGCCTTACCTCCTTCAGCTTCAACTTCACTCCAGGTGATAGGGAAAATTATGCCTCTACCCCAATGTAGCTAAGCTGACGAAACAATCAGCATCCATCATTCAGAGGAAATTGTTTATAGATGGAAAAATGGGGGAAAATGGTGTGTATTTTCGAGTTCTAGAGAGAGACAAAATTTCGTCAATTTTAATTTCACTGTTAAAGGAGGCAAAGGAGAAAGGGCCTTTAAAGCAGAGTTGCTCAGTAGCGGAGAGATTTAAAGCTTGGTTTGGCATAGTTTTACAATCCAATGATAACAAGTTTATAGAAGTCTCATCAGGTTAAAAGGTCGCAAAGTTTCAAAAAACAGGATTTAGCCCTGAGTAGGACGAAACCGGTAAAGCTCTCCTCGCCAATGTAAATTATAAAGTGGTTTAAAGTTCAGGTGGGATGCATCTCATTGCTTGTGAGTAGAGGATGCCTCGTCTCTGGGAGCTGTTAACGTGGAAGATCGAGGGTGCTCAATTTGGCGTCTATCTATTCCAACCCACCAGGATCGCCCAGACTTTATTAAAAGTACTGTCAAATTTAGCATATCTACAGGCAGGGGCCCGGAATGCCACATTAGTGAAAACTGTCAGCTGTCCACTGTCAAAGGGACACAATTTTCGGACTTCACCTGCAGCACGTTGTACTAAAAAACCATAAGGATTACGCACAATCCCTAAAAAACATTCTGACTACTACCAAAAGCTCAACTTTTAAATTACCTGTTGCCAATGACAGCGAAAAGGCGACACGGAGGGTAGACAATGCAAATGCCAAGAGCACATGTTATGGGGGATGGAGAGGTTTAAGTTGGTGAGTCGGGTGGCGAATTGGAGGGTTGATTAGCCGGTTGGTTGAATAAATGGAAGCTGAGCCCAAAGTCATTTGCATTTATGCAGATTTCGGTGTTCATAAGGTGGAGAATTTTAGGTGATGCCGAAGGTGGCTCACAACTTACTTAATGACATTTTCGTGGGAAGAAGCCACCAAAAAATAAAACATATTTTGTAAATTTTTCCAACAAAAAATTAGTGGATGTAAATATTAATATCCTACATGACATTTCCGACTTTAATAATTAAAAGGCCTTTTCCACTTATCGTAATTGGAGGGGGGGGGGCACAGGAGGGCGGGTGAGGAAAGGGGGGGTTAAAACAAAGCACCACTTTTCTGGTTAAATATACCAAAGAATTATATTTATTACGAGGATCTTCTCCATAATTTACTTACAGAAAAGATCATGAGAGCGGATAAAATATCAAAAAACACCCATTTGATTTAGTGTTTTCCGGGATTTTGTGCCAGTTTGATCGTCAGAGAAAGGTTTTACAAAATCGGAAAATTTCGAAAAGAAACTCGATTTGAGTAGAGAAATAAGAAGAAGTGCGAAAAATATGGCAAAATGGTGAAAGAGTTTGGCTTTTTTGAATTGTTCACACAATCGCGTGATCCGAGCCTGCCTACGTTATGAAGAGAAGCCTGTAGAGTTCCATGACTGGACAATCGACATGTTATAGTGCGACGCACCCACATTATTCTGCTGCCTCGAACAATCTGGCTG
>NW_020170397.1:146794-150354 GCF_000524195.1 Echinococcus granulosus
TCCCCGCCCCCGTGTGTGGGTGTCAGGTGCACTGCAAAAAGACTTGTTCACTTGACAGAGGTCACTTACCACGTCCTAGTTACGAACGAGGCCCATCTACTCGAGAAAGGCGGCTGGAGTACGTAGAGGAGCATTTCAGCGTGAGAAGCAGAGGAAGGGAACTGATGAAGGGAGGATTGATAAATCGGTGAGTGGAAAGTCGCCTCGTAGCATCGCAACACAACGTGACACTTTGTACGCCACACTTCACAACTTACTCGTGGGACGATTTGCATTTTAGATAGGATGAGGATGTAATACGGAACCTTTTGAGGCATGAATGGCATGAATAATGCCTTTGCCCTCATCGTCACAAATGTGTGACACCTGATTTTCGCCTGTAGACACGATGTCACAAAAGGGAACTATCAAAAATACGTATTTTTTTTGAATCATGTGGCCCAAACTAACATGTGATTACGATTTAAGATTATTTGCACCCATACGTTTCCCTTTTCTAGTCTTAAGATCATCAGTAAGCTTGGTCAATTTAGTAGTATAAATTTTATTTTTGCAGGATTAAAAAGCAAAAAAAGATGCTTAGTTGGTGGGGCACGATTTCTCTCTACACCAGGCAGTTCTTCTTCTCTATGGCACCAAGAACCAAAATAACACATTAATAATTTTTTTCTATCCTAACAACAAATGCTTTCAGTAGTATTCACCTCACCCCGTCTTGTTATCTCATTTGAATGGTTGCATCTAATGTCAAAATGTCAACACCCCTTATGCACAGATCTCTCAGTAAAACTAGCGCAAATTAACCTCCTTTGGCGTGTCAACTGGACGTGAATCAGCCATCAGTAGTGAGTCACACCGATCGCCTGCATAAATTAGGTTTGATGGAAATTTTTCATCTCACAAAGGTGAAGTGGCCATTTGACTACTTTTAAGTCGAGTCAGTGGAGGAGGCGCCGGACAAAGTAATTAATAAAATGAGGAAAAAGGGTTACCTTTCCCTCTCTCGATATCTGCCTTGCGCTGTTGTGCTGGTGCACCACTTTCCCTTCGACTATTAACGTCAGTATAAATTTGAGTTTTTAGTTCAGCGCTTAAAAAGGTGGAAATAATCCTAAATAATTGTTGGACCTACTTTTTAGTTACTTAAAGTGGTTTATTTGAATGTTACCTTTGGCTACATAAAATGTTGGGATTACTTGAATCGTCCTACCAATTTGTAAATACACATGCCTGAAATAAACCAAACGGAGTGGCTCTCTCTTTTAAAAATTTATGCTTCACTGTGAAGCCTCCGCTTGCATGCAATAAGTAAGTGGCGCCGTTTCCTCCACCCAAACAATGAGTCACTTCAAGTGGGGATCCTGCGGTCACTCAAGCTTACATGGCAATCCAGTTTAGTGGCACACACCCACCCTTCTCCACACCCCCCCCCCCCAAAGGAAAAAGTATGGAAGTAGAGTACTGTAGACACAATTCTTAATAAAAAGAAATGCCTCTGTTTTTTGCATGTGCGAGCGCAGACGTTGAATGCTTTCGGAGAAAATTCGGATTCCAAATTCAAGTATGCGTGTGGGTGTGTGTGTGTGTGCAGTGAATTGGCCCAAAATCTCTGATCCAAAATCTAGGCACATCCAAGGCCTCCATCATTTGATGAGGGGAGGAAAAAAGCAGTAGATTCATCTGGGCCTCAATACGAATTTCCACACAGTGTGTGAAAGCCAAACCCCCTGAATGTGTGTTGTGCATTCAGTACTTTGAACAAATATCGACAGCCAATCAAATAGGCTTGAAATTTTGCACCACATTTGAAAAGCAATTGCAATAAATCATCAGCGTGGAACAGAATTGTCACTACCAGATTATTTTATAATGCAAATTGTTTGCACCATAAGATCTACCTGTTTTTTTTACGTGAGGTGACGAGAAAAATTATGTAACTAATTTGCTTTGCCCCCTATTGCAGGATGCGCCCTATTTGGACCTTCAGAAAGGTCAATAACTCGACACGCTTAATTGAATGTGACTTTATTTAATAAAGAAAGTTGATTTATTTTGTATCAGTACGATTGGTGCAGTCGTTGTTGGTCGTTATCTTCGCCCGCGTGATCTAGTGGTATTGCGTTGTCCGAGGCCTCCTTGCAGAAGTGAGGGGAGGTTAATGGACCCGGAACATCGGACCGCTAGGATGGGGTGACCAATGTTGCCCTTTTGTTTAGGATTTGTGTATCGTAAACCGTTTGGTCGAATCAGATGAGGGTAATTTGGCTTTGTCTGCCTCACGAACTGAGGTTGACACAGCGACCATGCTGTAGAACACTCTCGGAAACTTGAGAGAAATTGCATGTAGTATGTGGGTTACACCGTAATTTTATAAAATATAACAGCTTTACATGATGTTTCGCATCAATTAATAAGTCCAATTGTCTTTACAAAACTTTTATAATTCTTTGCCTTTGACATCAGTGCTCGGAAATGTCAAGTGGGATCCATGTGGACGACGTCAAAGGTCAATTACATCACAGTTTCACAGGTAATCTTAAGGTCCACAATTTAAACACTCGTCGGCAACAAAAAAACCTATTTTATTAAACGTAGTATCACAGTATTTTAAAATAAGGCACAAACATTTACCTCCTTCCCCACTTTATCTCTAACTCTAAATAAATTTTACAAAACCCCTTTTATATCACTTGACGAGCCCTACGATTTACTAACGAAACGAATCATTGAGGGAAGGTCTGGAGTTAACCAAACATGATCCTCACTACTGTCACACATATGTGGTGGTTGGATTTTCCTACTCGAGCTTATACTTCACCAACACATTTGTAGGGTTTTTACTTTTATTGGTTTAGGATAGTTACACCGGTGATGGGCAGTGCCAAATTTGAATAATGGGAAGAATAAGTTTTGCGTTGGCCAATTTTTTTCGTTAAGATCTCCCAGGAGGGTCGAGATGAACCGCCCTTTCTATTAAGGAGATTCAAACAAAAGGCTAAAAATATTCAAATAGAGCGACAGAAGGTGTATTTAAGAGACTTGTGGAGAACTTGAGAAAAAAAGCAATGGTTGACACTTTTATGAAGCGTTTTGCGGGCATTCATAATTAACCAAACTCCAGCTACACTTCTGTCCAACTTTCATTGCCGAGTTTCTAGTTTTTTGGACACTTGATTATGTAACTGTCGAATGCTGAGGTAAAATGCTACACAGTGCCTAGAAAAAAATGGTTTAGAAAATGCGGAGTACGTTTAGGATAGAAGGGTGACCTCCCTCCCCTTCTCCCATTGTCCCCTCCCACGAGTAAGTTGTGAAGTGTGGCGTGCAAAGTGTCACGTTGCGTTGCGATGCTACGAGGCGACTTTCCACTCACCGATTCATCAATCCTCCCTTCATCAGT
The DNA here is from genome assembly GCF_000524195.1 of Echinococcus granulosus. Classification (NCBI taxonomy): domain Eukaryota; kingdom Metazoa; phylum Platyhelminthes; class Cestoda; order Cyclophyllidea; family Taeniidae; genus Echinococcus; species Echinococcus granulosus. Next base: position 150,195 of record NW_020170397.1, read on the forward strand.
TCCCTTCCTCTGCTTCTCACGCTGAAATGCTCCTCTACGTACTCCAGCCGCCTTTCTCGAGTAGATGGGCCTCGTTCGTAACTAGGACGTGGTAAGTGACCTCTGTCAAGTGAACAAGTCTTTTTGCAGTGCACCTGACACTCACACACGGGGGCGGGAA
>NW_020170397.1:150454-186553 GCF_000524195.1 Echinococcus granulosus
AAGCCAGATTGTTGGAGGCATTTAAATAGAGTGTGAGGTTTATAGCTCTACTGCACCTTCCCCAACTGCCACAGGTGTACAAGACGATTAAGCAGTCATGGAGCCATGTGGTCTACATGTAGGCGTGTCGGCAGGTTCGGATCCCACCCATTTTGCTGTTTTCAATGGCCGTGTTGCTACCTAGGAGATAGCGGGGTACTAATTAACACGTGACACCTGAACTCATATTAAATGACATCAGTGTATGTCTTCCTTTTTCAACTAACAGATTCATCTTTGATGTAGGCAAATAGGGCCTTCTCCGAGGGCTACTTTTTTCATTTCCAAATTAGGTGTGCAGTTTAAACAGTTAAGCATTCTCTTGCCGTACCACATGTCGACAATTTAAATTGTGCCGTCGAATCGTTTCTTTAAACGAGACATCCTAACTTAATTTCCGGCGTTATGAAAAAAGCTGCTTTAACTTTTAACACGTTTTTAAATCACAATGATGTAAAGTTGCAACATTTGGGGATAAAATTTGTTTTTATAATGCCTATAAGGAAATTTGAAGAGATCTTTCACTTACGTCACATATGTGTGACATTTGTACATTATCAAACATGATCGAAATAAATCCTATCTACCAAACAAAGTATACCTTTTTAAACCTTAAAACAATTGCATTTTTATTCTGTTAATGAATAGAGGTCAATAAATCAAACTATTTTATAATGGAAACTTTGACTTGTAGAGCCTTCACCAAGATTTCATTACTTTGTAACTTTTAATTTGTTGAAGTTGCAGCCACTTCATCCGTGGCACATCGTTGGGTTCGTGTTTTATTAAACCGTAGAGATGGCTTGGATTTCACACACAAGAAGCAGGAATTGGATCAAGTACATCTAAACTGCAGGCCTGAATGTCGGGAAAAGGCCTCTCTTTTGGATGCCTAAATCAGCGAATATTTATGACAGAAGCCAAGTCTATAGAAGGCACGCATACCACTCTCGGACTCTATGCCTCTAAAAAGAGGCCGAATTTAAGATCTGACAAAAAATGGTAGACCCGCTTCACTGTGTTAAAATTCAGCCATCAGTGTACAGGATACACCCACTGTAATTCATATTGGTACCGTTTTTTAGGCGACTCCGTCTCTGATTCAGTTCACCTTACAGTGGGAGGTGATGTTCAGAAATCCACATGCATAACCACTAATAAAGCCAGTGGAATTTCACCCAGGGTATGAATTTCCCCTGCCATCTTCGGTTTTTTTTTCAGTGTCTTCTGCGCTGTAGGCAGCAAAGAGAGATTCCTATTTTAGCTTTACAAATTATGCGGCTTCTGACATCATATCCTAATATCACGGTGCCCTCTTCGTGTAATTACATCCTCAGAAAGGACTCAAAATTTACCACAAGGTGCTTAGCATTAACGGAAAAGGCAGTGTTTGTAAAAATTTTCAAAAATAAGGAAATGAGCGAATATTTTCCAAAATCAGAGAAGCAAATCTCTATAATTTTAAGTAGAAGTTAAATTAATAGATTACTTACTTTTACTTTGACTTGTGTGGGGCCGCGTGCTACCACCACCTACTTCCAAAATTGTCGCCCTTCGTCTCACCTTCTTCGCGTCTCTACCTCCCTGTGTATGTGTGCGTATGTGTGTGTTAGAGACCGGATCATAGTAACTCCATAATTGTTTTATTCCTCAATACATTGAAATTGTTCCTCCTAGCCGACGGTCTCTTGAGTCTACCTGCGGTCATAAAAGGTTTTGGCTAAGGCCACCACCAAGCTGATTGGCTGGAGCATTAGCCAATAGGCTCGTCCCGCTGGTATTATTCGAAGGCGCGCTGTGCGTGCCCACGAAGGCGCGACTGCGACGCAACCTGCCGTCTTGACTCCTTATTTATAAAATATGCAAATAATGGTGCTTTTTATGGCCCCTTTTTATGAGTAGAGTGCCCACTGCTTCCATTAATCACAGTTAATGTAAAGCGGCCAGCATGCTGTAGCATGGGATTTTCATTAAAACTTTTCAAGGTGGTTGGACTGCAGTTGATTTGCGTTCTGCATCTTTTTCACTTTAAAAGGATTTGAATTTTAAATGTAGACACTGAAAAACTCAAATAACTTGATTTCCACTAGTCGGAATGCTAAAAATTGTTAGAGCAATATCCATTGATGGTAATAATCAAAGCTACACAGATCAAACTGGAAAAGCGTGACTAACATCTCTAAGATGACACGCTGATGGGGCTTACTATAAGCAGTAGTGATTAGTAAGTTTGCCTTTGTAATACCCATGGAAATCGGTTCGCATGCCGTGAGGGCAACAGTCCATTCCAGACACCTTTATTCAAGACAACGAGGGGCAGTGGTAGTATGTGGTTTGATCACGCAGCTTGTGATGTCTTGTCAAATAAGACGCCAAATCTAAATCTTTCGACATCAACTTGTACAGGTTTTAATAATAATAATACCAAGGTGGGGTTTCAAGCCACAGTGCAGTGATGTTAATGCTACAAAGACAGCCATGTATTTGTTTGTCGGTGATGACTTCGACGCCACGGTACCCCCTTTTACCACCGTAGAAGCCACTTCTGCTTTAATGTAGTGAATTGACACCTATAGCTTTCTAATCATTTTATACCAGCACAAGTCAAAGACGACTCGAAAAAAGTGTGTTGGTGATAGGCGAAAGGAAACTCTTAAACAAACATCAACTACAATGATCACTTTGACTGATTATCAATCCTTAGCATTTCGACAAGTAGATGTCTGTTGACACTAAAAATAAAAAGAATAGTTTCGTTCTCAAAATTACCTTCCTTTTGGAAAAGCACTCCCCTCTCACATTCAGCTGAAATGAAGGGAGTCAAGAAGTGTGTCGACATCGGATGCCTTGAAGAGGTCCATTGTGCGGCTGCCACTATTTCATTATGTAATGTTAAGTAAATTACACAAAGAAATGCTCCCTTCTCTATGCTCCTAGCAGCAGAATCGAATGAAACTTCGAAAGGGAGTCGGACCACACTGAATTGCGTACAAATTGACAAGGAGGAAGGTATGCGCAATGATGTAGCGTCCCTGAAGACGAAAGAAGACACAATACTCGAGCAGAATATATATACCTTCAGCACAGAGAAGGTGTTTGGGCTGTCGGCATGGCCCGAAGGCCAGGCCACCCAGCGTGGTACAAGAAGGCAAATTCAAATGTTTAAAAGTCGCGCCTCACTACTTTTGAGGGATAAACCACCATCGTATTACAATAGCATCCTCAAGAGACTAATTCGAATCGAATGGCAAGCATCGTGTAAATAGCAACTGATAATTGGAGTGTGAAGGCTTGTAGATTGTTGTCAGTCTTGAGCACCAAAGAATTGGTGAGTTCCTCTTTGCTAGTATGGATAATAGAGAGGACGCCACTCTGGATACATTGTAATCGACAGGTTATATCACTTAATCCAAAATTAGCGTGGAGAAAATAAAAACAGTTCTTATTTTTAACAAATCTGCTGTTTTTTGACTTGACAGCCCCCTTTGTGATTTGACCAAACCTAGTAATTGTAATTCTTCTCAAGAAAGTAGCTATGGCCTTACCTGTGTGTGGGTTCTATATCTGTCACTGTCTTGATCCTCAAAAGTTCTTTTTTATTTGAAATTGTATTGGTTACTATTAGGAGAGCCACCTTGGCTTTAGTCCTCCGGCGCCCACCCTGTCCGATTAACCCGAATCTAGCAGGTCTAGGTGCCATGTTCAGAGGCCACAGGTCAAGCAGTGACACGTGTGAGTGACAGTCTGATTGAATAATGATTAATATTTGATCTATCACTCGGTAGAAAAGCTAGTATTTCCTCACCGTGTTTGGCAGGGGAGGAGGGGCGAGATTAGAAAGCGGGATGGCTGATAGGCAGTGGTTCATTTACTCCTGTGTTCCGCTATCTCGGCAACTTGGTTCTGTGTAGATCCGTGGCTAATCTAGGCTCCGGATTTGAAAAGGCAGCACAGTCTGAGCTACTTCCGAAGACAGTACAGCTTATCCATGTCTAAAAGTAGTTTTTATACCTACTTGCAGAAAAGGTCGAATACTAGGAGCAAAGATATTTCCAGTAAGGCACTAATGACAACGTGACTGAAGTATGTTTGTTTTGAGGAATGACTGATTGTTTGATGAATGGAAATGAACCACGAGACAGAAATGGGGGAAAGAAAAGGAAGAGGGAGTATCTCATCCCATCGTGCCATTAGTGAATAAGTAACAAGTAGCTATTTATAGCATTGTAGTGGAATCCTCTTCGCTAAACAATGTAATACTTGATTAGTGCCGTCTATCCACCTACCAGCGATCACTCCGTATGCGGTGGTTTCAAAGCCTACCGCCGTCATTCATCCAGACCGTGGGGCTTTGACTTAGGGCAATCAACGATTCTCTCACCCATTACCTCAACCAAGTTTCTAGTGAAGGACATGGAAGTTGAGTCTCATCTAATAGACATCTTTGAGTTTGCCGGTCTGACTTCAGTCCACCTTGACACTGCATTACTACACAGCTTTCAGCTCCCCAGTACGGTTACAACAAACTTTTTCCAGCCACATCTACTTGATAGCTTTGCTTGGAAAAGCCTCATTGGTATGTAAGTAAATTCAGCAAATAAAAAAGCCCAAAGGTTGTCTCCAATATGACCCTGTGATTTTTGTGCGAGTATTTGGTGGGAATTTTTTTATGCTTTTATGACCCGCGTTTAAGGCGGTTGAAAAATGGCCGAGATCAAAGTCGCCACGCTTGCAATAGAAGGGAACAGACAGTCCACTGACCACTTTATTACCGCCGCGACACGAGCTCCGCCTAACGTAGTCAACAGACTGTGACAACACGCATTTCGTCCGCACCGATAGGTTGCATTACTCATCAGATAGAATGGTAAGATAACAAAATATCAAAAACTGTGTGACAAATTTTGTGAAAAAATGAGTAAATTAATGACATAATTTTTGATGGCTTATTGCAGGGCCCCTAGTCCTCTCCAAGTCGAAAGAAGACGGAGAATGCACTACCGAAGTACAGAAGTGCTGAGAGTCTCCTGCCACGATCCGAGGGTAATGCCGCCCAGTGGGAATACAACGGCCGAGCCGTAGGTGCCCTCCTAACCATGATAAAGCGTTAAACAAACTTGTTTACTCGCATCTCAGAAAAACCTGAACTTCAGGTCTTTTCAAAACGATTAGTTGCCAAATCCGATATTTCTGCAATAAAAGTAGAAGTAATTCTTGAACACAGTAATAAAGACTAGTTTTTTGGATTAAAAGAATAGAAGTTAACAATAAATTGGGCGTCTAACTTAATGATTTTAAAAATCTGGGCACAGAAGCTGAAAAGTAGAGGCCAACCGTCGCTGGATTTGCACTTGATAGAATTTCTAGGTTCGGAAGCAGTCGCAATGTGCTGTAGATCCCCCAGACTAACCACCTGTTTACAAGCGAAGATTCCATACATAGGTTATCGCTAACCAGCCCCAGTCAGAACTATATATACTGTAGAGCGAGACTCACAGGTCTCCACTTCCCTGTTCCTAGTGCCCTTATAACAACCCACTGGATTTAATTTCGACATTTATTAGGGGGAAGTGAATTGGGAGAACAAGTACAAGGTTTAGAGAGGGGAAAAACCGCAACCGCACCCAGGCACGGGAGACAACGACCCTGTCACCAGACTCGAATTACAACCTTGCCTCCCTTCCAAAAGGTACATTAAAACAACATAAGTATTACAATGCAGTAGATTTTGCTACGTAAAATGTGAGCGGCCTTAAAAAAGAAGGAGACCTGCTTTTAGGTAGCACGAATCGCTACTTGGACAGAATAAAGTGCTACATGAAGGGTGAAATAAATTAAAGGCAATTACACAAACATAAATCCATTCGGGGTTCCAAATTCTGTCGTCAACACCACATCAGGGTTCCTAAAGTGCGATATTACCGAATTTCTACTAAAAAGGATGATGGAGTTAGTCATGGGACCCTTAGCTTCATCCAGCTTCTACTAAAGCTGTAAAAGCATATTCACATGGTACCCAGAAATCATTCTCAAGAATCGTTCACTCTTAATAAACTTCATTGCCACAATTATTATAATGGTAGGGCCGTACTTTAATATTAATATTATGTTTCCATAAACAGCCAATTTTTATAAGGAGTATTAAGTATGAAACTTATTTTAAGAGTTGCCCGATCGAAACTACTTGTATCATGGGTTTGCTTAAAAACAACTTTATGGGTGACAAGTAAACCGGCCAGAAAAGCCTCATGGCTGAGAAGGCATCACTAATCCCAAGAAGCTAAGCACTAGCTTATCCAAATGCTTATTACTTGTCAAATCTGACATAAGAATGGCTTCCCTAAACAGAATTCTCTGTTCAAGAGCGTGAAACAGGCGTTCAGAGCGATTGCATAATAGCCCAGCTAACCAAATTAATTATCCCGAATCGGCCCTTAAGCAAAACGGTCATGCACTAAAAAGTGTGAATCATAAAGCCAAGCGCTGTAATGGCAAAAGATTCTAGACAGATTAGGGAAACAATTTGCAAGAAAAGACAAGGGTTTGTGACAGAACAAAAGTAAGGCAATTTTTAGTAACTCCAGCTAAAATCCGAATTGTATTTAGTAAATGTTGTGTATATTGTTGATACTACTTCCATTACTAGGAGTTGAGAATGCACATTTAAACCATCGCCCGTTATTATTACTGGCGAACTTGCACATTTGCTAGAAATGTATCTTCCGCAACATAAGTTGTTTAAAAGACAAAGACTTTTTCTTGCATCAAAATATATTTAATCTGTAAAACCGCACTATGTTGGTATTCAAAGATTCGTGTTCTGTGTTTGTTTTAGTTTTCTTGCCTCGGTGAGCTCTTCAATATCACTGTCAGTGCTTATGACACCTGCCGCTGGGTGTAATGGAACTGAAGGCTTCACGTGAAATATTTTTGTCACATTTCTGCCTTTTTTTCATATAATTATATTTTTCTACCATGTCGGATTCTCAATTTGCCACCTTAGGGGGCGCAATGCCTCCCAAGTGTCTGCCTTCTCCAAGAACAGTAGCTCGTGTAGCCTCAAATAATCACCGATCTGGTGGCGTTGGTAGTACGCCCTTTTCTATTCGCCGGAGATTTCAGCGCTTTGACCCAGTTTCCGATTATTCTGAAGCAAACAATACAAAATCCTCCTCTCCATCGTCTCGTTCGTCATCTCGCAATTATCCTATTACGCATCCTGCTTGTGACCCGCCTCTATGCTCAGTAGGTGTAGAACTTCGTCTTCCATTATTTACTTACTTTGCTGGTTATTTATGTTGGTCTCTGGCTCCAAAGAAATCAACTGCTTGTGTAAATTCCTAACATTGGTTTTTGGTATTTGCCTCCCAGGTTTTTGTTAGTGGTTATTTTTCATATTTTCTTTTTTGTCCGGTTTATTGCTTTTTTGCCCCTTCGTGTGTTATGTGCTTTTTTCCAATTTTTTGTTCGGATATCACGTAAAGCCTTTTTTCTACTGATATCCACTTGGCTCATTGTTCCATCTGCCGCCCTTCACTTGCTATCACTGACAAAATAAAAGCGCTTTTTTGTTTTCAGTTGTGTACTTGATCTTTTTATCTCCTGAAATAAATAGGATGCCATTTAACGAATCCAGGAAATACATTTAGACCGTTCTCGCCTTGGATTGCTTCGTGGTGTTTCATCCCTCATTTGCATTCACCTCATGGGTGGATTGTGTGCACACAGCATATATGTGCTGCCAAAAACGGTACACATTATTTGCTTTGAAAACGACATTACGGATCCAATTTTCCGTATCCAAATAAGCGTTTTTCGTATTATACGTCGTATTTACCGAATCTTCTTCGTACACTGTCTTCTCTTTTGTTTCCTCCGGCACAAATCCTACCGCTGCTAATTACATTGGTATCCTGCCTCATTTGTCTAGTTAGCCCGGCTTCAGTATATGCACTACAGTTTTAAGAAGCAAAGAATCGCTGACAGAAGTCGACTGCTTTAAGATTTTGTGATATTATTAACAACACCGTGTTATAAGCACGATTTGAATTAGACACGGCTGCTGTTAGCATACTCCTTTTGAAGTTCCATACTATTTGCGTAATCTATAATAATATCTTCAATTTCTCACCTATTCACATCGGCTTGTATTTAAAGCGATCTCTCCCCACTCTGTGTCTAATTACTTCGTCGCAATTACAATCTTCTTGTTTTTGGTATTATCCTCAAGCCTTGCTCATTTAATCTATCCTACTTAATTTTGAAATTAATTTACAAAGTGCATGATTTGCGGAACTTTCTCGTTTGCTTAACGGACTGCCTTTTAATTTACTCCTTTTTTCTTCTTAATTTTAAAGTTCCGCATCCCATGAAATCCTGCTTCATTTTATGCCCTCAGTACCAGTCTTGCCGCTCTTAATTGTCCCCAACGCGCTTTCCTCAGATTTCCTCATTTTAAAACCAAACCGCAATCTGCATGGGTGAATGTATTTGGAAATCCTGTGGCTGTCACTCCTTTGGTTTCATCAGCGTCATCACAACATTTAAACCGTACTCAGTTAGTGTTTGAATGTTGAGGGATTCGTTGAATTTAGATCGAACTTTTAACACAGCTCCCATTTAGCACCTAGTAGTTTCTTTTACAGGCTACCCCTCTATCTGCAAAGCCACCTTTCCCAGATGCTATTCGAGTGGATTTTTCTCCAGTGGAATAAAGTGGTATTTTTATCTGCGTTTTCGTGCCTTAGTTTACGTCTGCTCTGTTGCGTAGGATTGTCGACAGTTCGACGCCAGATTCTCTCATTATTCCGAAGACGCCAACGCTACTGGTGAAACCGGCAACGAAGAACCCGATTTTAGGCTTCTGCTTGATCCAGACCGCCCTCTTACTCCTGACTACAGCGAAGAAGACATTGTCCGCATGATGCTGACAGCAACGGCTGCGAATAGCGGTAGCGGAGGTGGTCGTTTGCGTGGTGCATGGTGGTGCGACAAGTGCATTGCTCTTCTCTCCGCTCCTGACGTCGGAATTGGCAATCTCTTTGCTCTGCTGCGTCAATGGACGCCCTCAACTCAGCTCCAGTTGGACACAATCGTTATGGAGGTAAAGTCATTCTTCAGGAAATTTGATTTTATTACCTGTTAGATAGCCAACTATTTTATATCTGTTCGATATTGACCTAAAATAGGTGGTTTGGCGTTCATAAAGCCTCCCCGAAATGATTGGCATTAGTTGGTACGGAACCGTTTATGGCCTTAGTTTCACATTCCTTGCATGTGGCGTGTTTTAGTTGAGTGTCGAGTCGTCGCCGAAGAATTGGTAAGGCGTCATAGTATGGGAAATTTATTAGTAACGAATAGGCGATAGGAATGAACGAGATGCCGTGGTGACAAGTCCATTGTCTAGCCTCTATTTTTACTTCCACTTCGACTTTCCCAATTGATTTTGGGTATGAACAAACTTTTGCATCATTAGCTTTAAACTACTTTCAGTTGTATTTTTGCCATGTTAATTTTCCACTTTCAATCAGTAGCGGCACGGGCTTCCATATTATTATCAAGACCAGCGAGTCCTTTGGGCTGCTATGGATCTTTGATTCATCAGCAAAATTATGCTGTTTTGTCATGGTGCTTTTTTTCAGATGCTCTACTTGTTTCAGAACCGTAGTAGCTATCCATCAAGTAACTGGACTGACGGTTTTTCGTGGTGTTGCAGATTCTAAAACGCGGTGCTCACGTGGATGACAGAGATGGAACGACTGATATGACTCTTCTCCATTACACTGCAAAATCCGGTGCTCTTGGGAACGAGGATCTTGCTTGCAAGTGAGTGCTGTCTTCAATCTTTTATTTACATCATGTAGACGAACCATATAAACGCCTTCCATGCTTTGCCAAGGGGGTTGAGGATGTTCGTTTGAAGGTTCAGAGCTAACATTAGCTCCAGAGTTAATATATCCTAGAAGAAGTATTGATGATTGAAGCCTTGTTATTACAGTAGCATGCTGCTCAATCTCATCCTGTTTTGAGTGGTCTTTATGGCACTCGCTTCGACTAATGTCGCAGCCAATTCGAAGGTATTCAATTGGTGTTATGTTCCCTATAACCCAGGAACGAAGATTACACCATAGTTTTTGTCATTGTGAGAGGGCTTGTGTTTTCAATCATTGTGATGTCTCGCGTATTTCGACATGGTTCATCCGCCGTGGTCTTTATTGACAGATTCATTCCAAAAAAGACTACTTAAGAGGTACTTCTCAGTGGTGGACGGCGTTGTGTACTGAGTTAGTTTCTTAGGCGAGCTTGCTCTACAGCAGAACCTCGGATAATTTTTATGGTTATTCTTCATTTCCACTTTTTTATGTCGCTCAAGTAGTGAGACGACATAACACCCTACTTTGCTCATACTTGTTCGTTAGTAGTAACATCGGAAGCGCTTTCGGCGAATAATTTTTAGCCTTTTAGGTGCTGATCGTACTGCATTACTAACCATGATACGGAAACATAAAATCGGAGTAGCCATAGCATCGTCCTCTCGGAGATTCATTTAGACGCATCCATTCCTCGAAGCAATGCCGTAAGCATCGTCAGCCTTTATGGGGACCAAAGTGAATGCGTTTTTAAGCACAAGCGAATGGAGGGTGTGAATTGTAGAGGATGTTTTCGGGTCTCTATCAAATAGAATGAATTGATAGCCTTGTCTCTGTCTCAGTACGATCAATCTCTCCGACCGTCCAGACACGATCTCCGTTCTTTGTCATTTCGTCCAGCTGCCTGTGGTTGACACCAGCTTTTACCATCTTTGGCTGGGTATTTGATTATGATCTCCGGGACGTTAGCAGAAGTTTTTTGAAGCTGATCTCATTGACCGTTACTCACTTTCAGCAATCTTGTATTTCTTCTCTCCTAGCCCTTTTATTTCATTTGATCTGCGTTTGTTCCTGACTTTAAACTCAACCACAAAAAGTGGGTATACTTCTCTTTGCCAGCGTTTTTTTGAATCCCTCTAAATTGCGTCCGTTTGAGTTGTCCAGATAATAATAATTTCAATTAGGTGGATTTTTATCCCTCCTTCACTCCTACTTTTCCAAGAAAATATTCACATTTAGTAAATTGTCCAATCTCTGAGTTAGATGTTTCTTTTGTTTCAAAATTAAAATTAATGCTGTTATGCTTTTTTACTTTCATTCCTTATGTCTCCACCCCTGAGTAGCGGTACTTCCTCCAGTGAATATGATGATTAATAACTTAGGGGCTCCTTGAATTTCTGCATAAAACCGGATGTGTTTGCTTTATACAGAAAAGGCAGAATCACTTCACATTATAAATTGTATGCACTAAGCCATAATAAGTGCAGAAGTAATCACCAGTACAATCCGTCATCTTCTCTCAACGGGACAAAAGCTGGCTAAGAATCCCACTTTAATAAAACACTTTGTTTCCCTAGCTCTAGCCACTCCTGTTGTGATCACACTTATCTCCGAATGGGGTGGGACTGATTAATTACCGGCTAGGTGATCTTATGGGTTGGACACGTAGCACCTGGGAGTACTTGAGTCAAAATCACTCTCCCTCCACCCCTGTTAAAGTGAAAATCCTCACACGGGTGAGCTTTGGAGCATGATGCATGGGGTCTTCCTTTGTGTTGTGCAATACGATTATAAATTTTTTTGGATGTTTTGAATTGTGTCGCTTGGGTGGATCTTAGTTGCTGCTCCTTTTTTGCCTTCACCGATACATCCACACTGAACAACACTTCCGTCGGGGTGATAAAATTATTCGAAAATTTGGAGCTTTATTTCCATTATAACTTTTCTCAGCCTAGTATCCGCCCCAGTGAATGCAGTTATTAATATCCCAAGGGCTTTTTAAATTTAATTTTATAGCTGATCTAATAAAATTAAGGCGAACTAATGCAGTTTGATATCCCTTCGACGCATCTCTCGGTGACAATCTGATAAGTAAAAACCAAATTACATTTAAAATTGAATAGGAAGTAAGAAAAAAACTAAAAGTGTCAAGAATTGGTTCATAATACCCATCTTCATCGATCTAGGGACGTCAGGGCTCAAGAATACCCTGTTTAGTTATCCCTCCACATGTCATTGGCTGCCCAGTCGACCCTGTCCCCACCAACAGAAGGCATCACTGATAAAAGGCTTTCTGTAAGCCCGTTCTAAGTAGTGAATTGCTTCGCTCCTCCCGTCCGATGCTAGGTTCGCCATCACTTTCGACTTTTTCACCTTCCTCCACAATATTCGTGACTCGCAGAACCTCCGCTTTTAATGTTTCATAGGGTGCCGCCTCAGAATCACGTTTGAGATACAAATGGTGGCATAATCTCGAAACATCGGGTGGTAATCGTGACCATATTATATTAAAGCGCTCGATTTCACTTTGTATGCCACCTAGACGAAACTGTGCTTCAGCTTGGCGAAACCAACCCGGAACGTCGTTATTCCAAAATTGGGGAAGGACTACTCCTGCTTTTCCCATTTTTGGGATGTCAAGCTGACCCTTGATTCTGGCAGCCTATTGATCCTTCATCTAGATGACCTTGAATTTCAAGAAGCATGTGCTAGATCGTGGTCGAGTATTTTTCGTGCTTTAGTTGACTCTGCATGTTTGGAAACGTAGGAAATCTGAGGTTTTTAGGTTTCAATAGATCGTAGTCTCGTAACCTAAACTCATTGACGCTTGACGTTAGTTCTCTTTAGACGATCCACTGTCCATCCCACACTTCTTTGCAATCAATTCATTCCTCAGAGAAATGTACCTGTTTTGTGTACTTTGCAGTGCAAACAGAATTGCCCGGTACGATTTTGCTGGAAGCCAAGTAAATATTGTGCTCGACACGACTCGAAGGTGTGAAAGGAAAACCTACTTTTCTTTTTGAGATGCAACCAGAACCAGAAGTCAAGCCTATTACTACACTGCGGTGCAACTCACGACTGCATAATGCCAACCTCATCCTCGAGAGTATTTGCACTTTATTTTGAGTGGGAGAGGGAGAAGCTGCCTCATCCTCCATATTTTTTTCCAGTTAATATTTCCTCCAGGTAATGGCTGCCACCTTTTCTTGTCATCCGCATTAGACAATCATACTATCCCATGTGACCTGGAGTAGAGAGGTGGAGAATAGAAGTGAGATAAATGTAGAGGTGGTTAGGGCTAGTCTCGCAGTTTGCAAGCCTACATTCCCTTGGAAATGATTTTGGACTTTAACTGTGATAACTTTAGCCACTAACTTTTATTCCCATGCTTGCGCAGGACTTTATTCTATCACCTTATAAACAATCAGACGTTTATCTTCAAACCGGGAGTGTTGATTCACCGCAATCTAGAAAGTGTAGTTGTTCCTTATCGTCAGTTGGTGATTAGAAATGTTACTGATGACGGGTACGGGATGGATGAATGGTTTCTGCTGCCAATCTGCTTCATTTTTGTTGAGTATTTGACTTACAGAAAGGGGAACGAATAAGTGAATAGAACCAAGATGAGTTCACGATTGCCGGATGAACGCATGTTGTAGGTGAAATTGGTATATTTCATGCTCTTCATATTAATAGAACAAAGTTGACGGATGGATGAATGGGTGCATTCGTGGTAGACGGAAATGCAGGTCCCGGCTGAATGAATAGATTGAGTTGCAACCGGTTATTAATTCTAGGACGGGTGCTTTCGAGATGAGTGAATGGAAGGAAGGAAGTGAACTGGAGAGATGGATTCAGGATGAGCAAATGAACGAATCCAACATATATCAGTCGTCCTGAGATTGAATGTACAAAGTATGATGGGTGGAATAAATCCTCTTCTCAATTTTCAGAATCGCAGACTTCCTGCTGGATCAAGGGGCATGTCTGGAAGCACGCTCGGGTTGGGGGGACATGACACCCCTCCACCTCGCTGCATACTTCGACTGCCCGCGGGTGGCGCAACTCCTACTGGCACGCGGAGCCGACCCACTGGTCCGTTCGGCGGCCCTTGAAGGCGCCACGCCACTGCACCTCGCTGCGGCGCAGCTCTCTCTCGGTTCCGCGCGCCTCCTCGCTCGATTACCGCTCGCTCTTGCTCCGCGCAACAATGGTCTCGACTCAGATGCCGCCGCCGCCGCCGATTTTGCACCGCTTGACTCACCACTCATGTGCAAGGATGCGCTGGATGCAGCACTTCGAACGCCCTATGGTGAGATTGTTGTCTTCACTTTTTTCTTTTAAGGTGGATGGGTAGATGAAAAGGCATTCAAATGGACTAGCATCCGAATGTATTGATGGTTTGATGAATATACGGTTTGGCGGGCGGACGGGCTGACGGATGAACGGACAGGCAGTAATAACAACTGACAGCTGTATAGATGGGTAATCACTCTCTTCTCCGCCAATTACGAATTAAGTACTGTGGACACCCCCTTCTGGGATGATGGTTCTTGCTATCGTCCCAAGGTGAGCCGACGCAATCCTCTACCTCACCCTTCATGAGACCAAGTAGCTGATTCATTGGTCGTTTGACATTTAAGTGGACCCATTTCTGTCTGCCCATTGACTTCCGCATCTTCCTTAGTCCGATGGCCGGGTTATTGGCAGGGTTGCTTCATCGTGAGCTGATACTTTTATTGCTACCCCTTAACCTTCACGCCTTTATTGTTTTATGTCTCATTTGTGGTATTTTTGGGAGATATTAATTTGGAATGGATGGATTGGTGGTCGCACGGAAAGACGGTTGGGCTGATGAATGGAACACGAATTTTTGATGAATGAGTGGGCAGTTAGTCAGAGATAGACGATTAGTTGCATAGATGGGTGGAAAAAGAAGCAGACGCACCCTCGGACGCTAATTTTGTAAACTTTCCAACTGACCGTAAACATTCTTTCGATGTTACTGTTGTCAGGGGATTCACATTGCTCTGACCGCTTCGATTCTTCTTTTGTTTCCTTGATGAAACGTTGTTATTTGTTTAAAGTACATGTGCAATGATGCGACGCCCCAAATCCTGCCCTTTTTGTAAAAACGTTCACACAAACCACACAACTCTCCACTGCTATTAGACAGCGTACGCTAACCCCTTGGAAGTACGGATGTTTATTTTCGTAAATAATTGTGTCTACAACTGTCACGACACGGTTTGACTGTCGTGAGTTTTCCTAGTAGTTCGCTTATACGTTGACCACGCATCCAGGGTTAAAAGTTCAACGCATTGAATTGAACTTTTAGAGGAATACTTGCTGCATTGTGAGATGAAAGCTACTAAGTTTGGGTTTGTCATTAATTTTACAGATCTACGGCCGTCTTTTAAAATGTTTCCACCACTCAATCTACAATCTTATTGTGGATGAGATTTTCACCACTGTACCCTGCCATTGAAGTCCTCTGTACGGGTAGATAAGCATGGATTTCGGTTTGACCGCGTGTATGAATAGGTTATTCTTTGCGATCGGTTTTCGTTAATGCTATTAATAAAATAAGTCTTCCACTAACTTGTCCAAAATAGTTTATCTCATTGGATTATTTTAAAGATTACTTTTTGTTTGTTCTTGATCACTTAAATAGACTGTCTCCCGCCAGCAGGGGAGTTACCCGAACCCCTCTCCAGCATGCGTGATCGATTAGCCGAACTGTTGGGTCCCGCTGTTGATAGAAAAACCAAACTAAAGGTGGGTTTTACTCTTTCCTTCACTACGTTCTACTTACTTATCAGTAGCATTGTGTGCTCTGAACAAGTGGCTCACTTTATAGTTGGGGTGCTAAATGCTATTTTACACTTATGCCTTCAATAAAATTAACCTTGCAAGTTAGTTTTATATTGCTCCCTTTCTTCTCTCACTTCGTGCTGCTCCTTTTTCCTCTATTATATCAGTAGGCCTTGGCTCTACTATAAGATTTATAAGGCAGTTTCGAAAGCATACTTTCACCGCAGATGTAAAAATGGGGGTAAATAATACTTTACCATGGCAGGTTGTTAAGTTGCTATTTCTTACTTGAAGCTGGCAGCAAAACCGTCATCTAGCTTCCATAAAAGGGGAAGGCTAGTGTTTTGTCGTACTCATTACTGTAGGCAGATGTTGGTGTGCCAGTAGCAAAAATTCACATTTTTGACATGCTAAATATGGAGACAAAGCTCTTATCCTCTTATTTGTGTGGCTAAATCAGAGCACCCCAACTGCCTGATCAGGTTTACGAGAATAAAATAGTTGAAAGGGCAACAAGCGTAACCGTTGGTTCTCATAGGTGGTCGCACCTGGCGAAGGTGCAGCAGAATGCAACGTCACTTGAGAAAAAAAACCCTACTTGACTTAATCTATCTGATATAGTGAAAGGACTCAAGTTGTGTTGCTGCTTGTATTCTATCCAGCTGGATTTTCTGGGCGCAGGCTGCACTGCCTCGTCAGGTTACCGCGTGTTGCCAACAGCAACACAGCACCTGCTTCAGGGTTATTTGGGTAGCGAGATCCACTCGCCCACACCCCAGCGCTCTCGTTCCACTGTAAGTCCAATAACGGGCGACCTGCTTGCTCCAAATCGGTCTAGGAGTCCTGGGGGTTCTCTGCTTCTTGGCCTCCTTGCGCCGGCATGCAGTGCCACTGAAGTTGCCGCTCCTATGCCTGGTAAGTTCCATCTAAGAACTAGGATTGTTGACCCCGAAACGTTCCCATTTTTTCAGCCGAAACGGGAGTCCTATCGCCTCGAAGACCACGTAGGGCGACTGTTGCATCCACGGAACCGAATACCCCCTTTGCATCACCGGCGCGGACTCGTGGATTGAATATTTCACCGCCTCCGCCGCCTCCTCCTCTATCACTGACAGTTTCTTCCGCCACCGTTACCCCCGTCAATCACTCCCTTCCCTCCACCTCTACTGTGTCTGCCAAGGTCACATTACGCGCAATGGGACTGGCTTTGGGCGACCGAGTTTGTGTTGGACCTGGTGGCGGTAGTAGTGAGGCGTCAGCAAAATTTTCCGCTACAGCAGCTGCCACTAGTGGGCGAATGGGTCGACTGAGGTACTGTGGACCGGTGGAATTCGCATCTGGGGTATGGGTCGGCATTGAATTGGATGAGGCTTATGGAAAAGACAATGGCTCGGTCAATGGGGTGAGTTTGAGCGTGTCTGCCTGATGGAAGAGATGCTTGCTCGTTAGTGGCGTTTATAACTGGATCACATGAGTAGCTGAATTGTAGACTAATGCTGGGTTCTGCCTAGTCCGATCCAATTTTGTACCGATCATTTAAGAGCTTGTAGTCGGTATACCTCAACTCCGTGAGGTAGAAACAAGTATTGCCGATTTTAGTGGGTCCATATTGACGTCCTCTTTTTAGAATTTACCCTCTCGGTACTACAAAGGGTTGGTTTATGCTCTACACTAATCGCAACTCTTATGACAGTCGACGTTTATGCAACCGCTTTCAAAGACAGTGTTTGCTATTCATTCCTGCCACCTTTCATTTTAATGCTGTCCAGTGATCCATCTGGATTCCTCACATCTTCATTTGAAACAGACGTCTTCGAGATTGGAGTAGACATGACTTCTATGATATATATCGTATCTTCTCATACTCCTTTATTCTGTGACATAAAAAGGGAAGGGGGGGAGGGGGGAGGCATCCAGGCGACGAAATCGCGCCCGTTGTCTTTTCAAATGGGGTTTGCTTACTGCTCCCACAAGCGCAGTGCCATTTCTGAGGACACAATAGAACATGACAGCAATGTGATTTATTGCTAACACTTGGGTATTGAGTTAATACTTCGGATATGTACTGTATTTATTTATTTTCTAGGTATCCTACTTTGAATGCGCCCCCAACCACGGTATTTTTGCACCTATCGGTCGAGTGTACAAGGTCAGTCGGACAAATGGACAGATCCGTCCCTGTTTTGTGGAGGCCAACGGGAGGCGTTCCACTCCGACGCCGTTGCAAAATATCCCTGTTGATGTCTCCCATGTTAGTGCCAAAGTCGACACTGGTTAGTGTTCATTCCCCTCCTACTTGTCGTCTTTTAAAGTTACGATCCCGTTGCCATGTCTGAGTCACTCTTGAAGGCTCGCGACTCTGGAAGGCACATAGATGGAATAAGTCGAGCTTTTCAGCTGTCGTCTCTTACGGCTGATGCAAATTTCGCAACATTTTACCCTATTTTACTTTTGCCTGGAGTAAAAGATGTTTAAAGTGGAGCTGAAACTAGCACAGTTCCTATAGGCAACGAATTTTGTGCCTTAATTGCAGTTATGCAGAGTATATACTTATCGAAATTGATTTAACTTGAGAGGTCTTTTGAGCTCCTCAGTATGCGTTATTCTCCTTCTTTTTACTTCTACTGCCTAGTTGTTTATCTAGTGTGCTCTTGACTCTGTCGGCGTTTGGAGCTTGTCTGACCGTCAGACTCCACCGAAGGCTTGTCAAAACATTTAAATGAACGGATTTTTATTCTTCCGTTCAGGTTTGCACAAGCCGTCCGCAACAGAGGATTTTAAAATTGGCGACAGAGTTCTGGTTGCGGGTCTTCGACGTGGAACCATCCGTTATGTCGGTGAAACACAATTTGCACCTGGTAGGCGGCGGATGTCTTTCCTCAGCAGTGTCTCTTTTCACGTGTTTTTCTATTCTGTCGCTGATATTGTATTTAACTAGCAATGTATGAGTAAGATGGAGTTACCCAATTTTAAAATTTTCGTCTAGTTTTTAAACAAACCATCGTTTCATTGCATACATCATGATGCGTGTGGTGATAGACATTGCCGAAGGCATTTGTTAGTAGAGATGAAAAATAATTTCAATAATTTTAAATGGAAGTATCATTTGCCTCCTCTGTAGGCATTTGGTACGGCGTGGAGTTGTCCAAGGCCGTGGGAAAAAACGATGGCTCTGTGGAAGGTGTTCGTTACTTCACATGCGAATCGAAACACGGTGTTTTCGCACCAGCCCTGCGTCTACAGAGGTAGGCCTGTTTTCCTTTGTGTCATGGATAAGTGGGTAGCTTTGAGATACATAATAAACACGGGCATTTCCCCTGACAAGTAAGTCAGCAAACGGTCCGGAAATGGCACGTTTTTGTAGCACGCACGAAAAAAGTGACCGGGAAATTGAGGGTCTTTGCAGCTTGCTGTCATCCATTAATACATCTGCTACCCATTCACATACACGGGTAGATGAATTTTCTTGCATAGTCGGGATACAATGTACCCACCTCTGGACCAATAATTACGGCCTCAGATTATTCGGCCATCTACGCTTTGGAACGGGATTAAGCTTGGTTTCGTAAAACAGACAAGCCTAATTTAAATTAGGCCTAAAATGGTAGAATTTACGATGAGAGGGAACTGGTGCAGACCAATTGTGGGTACCGCACTGATAAGTTTACGCATTGTTATCCTCTATACGGTGGCCATAAATGGTCGAGCGTTCTACAGGTCACTTCAGGTTACAACGAACTCATCATATTAAGGCATATCGAAAACCTCACGAACCTGTTTGATAATCTGATGCAGGTGCATTCTAAGTGTTATGCGCTTGATGAGAGGCCTCTGAGGCTTTGAAAAGGATCGGATTAAGCTCGGCTCGTAGAGCGTGCACTTTGGATCACGACAGGTTCGTTGAATCACCACCTTTATGCCACGATGGTTGAAGGTAGGGGGAAAATAACGAAACACAGTGGAGGGTGTTGCACCGATAAGGTCCCGCATGCCTTGTACAGGTGCCGCCATTGTACAAGTCATCGGGTGCGAGGCGTATCGGAATTGATGCAATAGGAGATCGCTTTAGGTCCTTCAGCTTGGTTTCAGCTCGCTTTGTCTCATCCCTTCATTCATCTGTGTCTACTTCATCCAAGCCTGATCGTCTTTAGAATTTACAAAAGGGGTTGTTTTGACAGCGCTAGATCTCAGAGTGTACTTGTCTTCTGTCCAACTTATGTAATTTACCTTAGAGTCATCAAATTCCTGTTGCGATTCATTACTATGTCTGGGATCTATCTATCTCAAATCTGATTCATCCATCTACCCAGTTCCGTTGAATTCATCCACTAATTCATTACCTAATCAAGTGGAAATAAAAAAGTATCAGCACATTCTCTGAGTTTCTTCCTTCGTTTTAATCGCAGACTTCCACCACGCAATCGATCCTCGGATCTTGCCAGCAACAACGATATGAGCCAGTCTGTGCATGCGGACTTTCTGCCCGACTGCCAGCGTCGCCATCCTGTAACCCCGGAGTGTACACGCCGGTCCGACCTCGTCTTTGGTGACAACTACGCATCTCTGGGACGTCCACGACCTTCCACCGCTTCTGTGAGGGCCTTAACTGCTACCAAAGGTGGTCGTGGATGGACCTCAAGTGCTGCCGAGGAATTTTATTTGCAGGTTGGCATGCAGGTGCTATGCACGGGAGAACTTGGTAGGTGGCCTTTGTTGTGATTGCCCCTCCCAATTCAACTATGCTTCTAGTTATTGAATTTGGGGTTGATGTTCTTTGGAAACGATTTGATACCTAACAACACAAAAAGTTCAGAATCCGCCTTATTATCAAAGGACTGGGTTGATTGGCTAGAACTTACGTCAGCACTATGCAGTCGAAATCAATGGAGACTGGTACAATACATCCTGTTGTTTTCATGTCCCCTTCTTGATCCTTTCAGGAACCCTTCGCTACATCGGGCCCGTAGACTTTACTGACGGCTTATGGTTAGGCGTGGAGCTACGCGGACCGCATGGTCGACATGATGGTGCGGTTGCGGGCCGCCGCTACTTTAACTGTGCCCCCAATCACGGTGTTTTGGTGCGACCTTCACGGGTGACCTTCAGGGGTATCAATGCGGCCAAACTATTGCCCCCGGGCATGGTGACGACCTTCGAAAAGCCTCACAACAAGGCAATGGATACGAGGTCTATCCAAAGTCATCCATGATTCCTCTTTCTCCCTCTGCAATTTCATCCCTCTGATGCATTTTTCTGCTTTTCTTTACTCCAATTCTCTTTTGGTGTTAATTTAGTGCGATAAAACCAATCGTGAGAGTTTGGTTGTATATTTTCCATCTTGGTAGTCTCTCTTCCCCCCTTAGTTTGTGAACTTCATTCTATTAGTTTGATCTTTGATTCTTGTTTAAATCAACTTTTTTTTTCTCATTCTGTACTTATGCTTCTGTCATTGCATTTATTTAACGAATTAAATATTCTTCCCTGAGGGTTCTTGCAATCCTTGACCTTCTAAATGGGCCTTTTTGGAAAGTCTTTCTTACGGCTATGAGGATTTGGGATGTATTGGTAGAGCAATTGTAGTAAGTGTGATTCTTTGATGGCGTTTGATTGCACGGACACTTAAGCCTTCGCGGTTTGTACATCCACTCGGCGGTACGGCTTCAGGGTCATGCCATTAGCTTTTTAGTCCTTTTGTGTGTCAGTAGTCTATTTTCTGCCACACTACCAGGACTTTCTACTGTAATACACTAAGTTTTTGTCCAGCTCTAGGTTTCGGTACTGGATCACTTGGGGGCTCCACCATTGTCCGTCTGCCCTACTGTACGGTGGCAATGCACATTCTAGCCGAGGACTATCTTTCGGCTTCAGGGGAGTCTCAGGGCGCTTAACCCACGACTATGGGAAAGATTCTGGGAGCATCAATGAGATTTTTTGCGTTGGACAAAGTATAGATGGATTGCTCTATTAATAAACAAGAATAGGCTATGAAAGAGGCCACAAAAAACAATTTGACATTTGCCAATCTGTAAGGAGATTTTAGAATACAGTCTTTACTAAGTGTTGAGGCCGGATTTCTTCAAACCTGTAAGGCCCGTATGAATCTATCATGCATAAACAGAAGATTTGCGATAGTTTATCTGGTATCTGTGACGTTATTGTACAAGGGTTAAATTATATTTCCCTGCATTGAATAAATAATTAGTGTCTCTTATTAGCTATAAATTAGTGTAAAACACATCAAAAGGGTATTTTCGCGAGTCCTTATTGTAAAATTGTATAAAAGCGGTCCCATTTTTTAAAATGATTAAACGACATTATTTCATTTTTACTACCTGCTACTACAAAATGCAAAACCAAAAACCTCCAAAGCAACTAAAATAATCTCTTTTAAAAAAGGATTTCAAGAAAAAAGTGCAAGATGATGTCATGTATTTAAAATGATTGGCTGTATCAGGGCCGTAACTCTACGCATTTCAAATTGCGGCCTTCCCTTTATTGGTTTGTTTGGGGAATGTCAAAATCAGTAGTAGAAGTAAATGTAACGTGCAATCATTGCAAATAGGATTTTAGATGTTTATTACCACACGTTTTTAATCTTATTAATAGTAGTATCGGTGTTGGCGTCCTTGCGATGCCTTTTTGCTTTCACGAAGTATGTGGGCATTATTTTATTAATCTTACTTTAGTGTGGAGTTGTATTGATGATCATAGCCTTATTACTTATGACCCTTGCAACGTATCATTCTTGCATTCTGACAATCAAATCAATTAACCATTTCCGATGCGACTCTCTCGAGCGTGCAGGTTCGTTTCATTTGTCGACCTAACACTCTATACTCCAGCTTATAAGTCTCATGGCACCTTTGGCAAACGCTTAGTTGAATTATGGTAAGGCTGAACTACTTTTTCTGGTGAAAATAACACTTTAGTTTAATTGGCTTGCTTTTTGGGATGATAGTTGGACTCAATGTGGCAATCAGTGATTTGGGTAGCGAAGTCCTTTCTACTGTTTCCAGTTTGAAGGTCTGTGATATATCGTTGCTTCATCTTGTCATTTTTAGGCTAATGCTACTATCAGGCGTTGCGTTTTGCTGTTCGCCACAGTTCTTGTTACTCCTTTTTGCTTTTTTCGGCGCGTGGATTTTCTTAGTGCTACCAGCTCGGTAGCAGTCATTATTTACAGTATCTTTCTTTTAGATGTACGTTTTGCTTAATTGACTGATTCACAATAACGTTATAATCCTTATTCATGTGCTTAATTCATTTAGCTGATGTTAGCCTATGCAGTTCCGAAAGTCTTGTCCAAGCACTTCTCCTTGGAGTATTTCCGTTTTTGGCGACCGGAAGGCTTGGTGCGTTGTGTGCCCATTATCGCGAGCTCTCTCTGTTGCCAGGTGTAAGCTGCGCCTCAAATTGGCCTTCAAATACCCAATAGGTGGTGTCCACTACTTATGTCGTTATCTCATCCATTTTCAGTCAAGTGAGTACAATCTACACGAGTTTAAAGAATCCCCCTCTTGTCATCATGAAAAAAGTCCTAATCCACGCCCTCTCCTTCATTTTCATCTACTACTCTGTGGTAAGTTGATTTATTAATATTACTTTAGCATTCAAATTACCGATGCAGCTTAGAATTTGAACATTGCCATCCATTCATATGTGACAAACCGTTTGACTATCATCTAGGGCATAATACCTTATCCTACTTGAGCAGCGGATTGCAACAGTTGCTTTCCGATGGCATATTCCATCATATGCAGACATTTTTTGGAAGTAGAACCAAACGCCATTTGTGATTCTCAAAAGTGTTTGTCTATGGAAATGTGTAAGCTGTTTCCTGTGCGTTTTATATTTACCCATCGTCACATTTGACCTTTCTTACTCCTTTCATTTGTTATCAGCTCACCTCGTCTCTATTCCTTCAACAAGAACAACAAACTAACAACACAACTTTGGAAATTCAAGATACTAACACTTAGATATTATTGGCTGAAAAAAAAGAATGAATAACCTCGAAAAGGCTTTAGGATCGCGATTTGTTGCCTGGACGTACTATGTAAATTGAAAATGGCTGTAATGTATAAATAATTGTATCAAAGAGGAAGTAGCAAAGTCCCCTCATATGGTGAATGTTTTGGATGCAAACAACCCTGTTACCATCCCTGTTTGATAAGTTAGCGCTCGTAGAATCACTTAAAGGTGGGTTGGAATGCTCAGAGATGACGAATGCAGATTTCCCTGGAGGTCCAGCAGGCCATAACCACGCTTGTGCAAATGAGAAAAGAAAAAGGGAATAACACAGTGATCTCAGGCAATCGGACTTTACTTCCAACCTCCTATTTCCCCTTAGGCTGGTCTGATGGGCTACATAGCATTTTACCATGGTTTGAACGAGACATTACCCGGTGACATGCTGGCCAGTTACCCCGAGGACCACCGAGCAGTTCACATCCGTTTGGGCTTTCTCTACACAGTCGCTGCTTCTCTTCCCCTTCTCCTCTTTCCTTTGCGCACTGCCTTGCACAGTCTGCTATTCGAGGAGGCTGTGGTGAGTGTCCTTTTTTAGGCTTTGTCCTCACCCCTTCCTGCGGTATCACTTGACTGCATTGACTGTCACCATCACTACTGAGTCAGAGACTGCGAGAGCGTATATGTTTCTTAACCTCGGTGATGTATCACGTCAATTTTGATAGATTCTGAATGTTTTAATGCTAGATTAAAAGAACCCTTGTTCTCTCACATCGCTTCCTCTCTCCTCATGTTTGTAGGTTGAAGAAGGACCTCTCCATGCGGACGCCTCCCCGACTATTCCAAACATGCGATTTTGCTGGCTAACTGGCGGTGTCATATTCCTGTCAGTCGTTGCCAGTCAAACTACTGACAAGGGTGCGTGCCATTGCTTCTTAAAGATGTTTATTCTAGCAAAATTGGTGGTAATTCGTAATGCGCACCGAGAGGTGCTCACGTAATCCTGGTCTTACCTCGTATTCCTGAAAAAGTTCTTCCATTATCCCAAAAGTGCTTCACGATTTTGTTTCATGGGAGGATAATTCTTTAGAAATACCTTAGGCTTAGAGGTCAACAAATAAATTCCTAACATACCGTATGCTCCAGATTCCTGTAAGCACGTAATAGACCAAAAGAGTAGTAATTCATCGTGTCTTAGCCTGACACATTACTAGTGCCGTTGAAGAAGATAGCAGTCCTCAGGTGAAAATATCTTTGAAAATTCCTATCTAGTGACTTAAATGATTCGTCAAGTTTTCGGTATAGCCCACTGCAGTAAACTTTTTGTGACTTCTGAAACTTGTGAAATTCATGTCGCAAACGCGCATTAACATCGGTATATCAATGCTTGGTGTAATTCAAAGTGAGGGCTCCCGAACTGAATTTGATGCGATGGCTTTCGAAGCCTTTGAAGCTTTACATTGAATGCGTAGCGCCTGGAAAAGTGCGGCTGCAAAGCCTACCTCCTAGTTTGATTCGGGTGGTGGGTCATTCCAAGGTAGATGCATCACTTCCAAGAATACCCTCCCCTGGTGGCAGTGGAATTTTGTTGCTCTGCGCTCTGGTCGCCGAAATAATTCGTGACTACTGCATGGAGAATTTCACTGAAGGCAGTGTTTAGCATGAGTGATGCAACAATTTGCTTACTCACTAATCCACTAGGAAAGTGGTGATGGAGGCGAGGCAACTGGGTGACGCACACATCAAGGGTGACTTTTCACCTCTTTCACGCTTCTGCGGCAGGCATCACTTCATCGCCAAAGGATTATGCCAATCTTCAGTGTGGAGGCTAACGTTTTATGCAGCATTTCTTGGTGAAGGCCAAGCAATAATTGCGGCTGAGATCTTGACCTTGTACCGAGTGTACAAGAGAAACTTCGTTTTTTGCCTTAGAAATTGTGAATCAGCTGGAGGAAAGTCCTATTTCTACTAGTAAACGCAAAAACGCACATTTTTGCGAAATTTACTGGTAGAGTGATGTAAACCCTCTCCGTGATCCCCTTCTGATGTCTCCTTAAGTGGTGATGGTCGGCTTTTCTTAGCCGAGTGGAGGTGACTAGAGGCGAAAGTTTTGATAAAAGTAGAATTACTGGCAAATTTGTCTTGTCCGTGGTCTTCTTCCCCTGCAAAGAAGATCACGCAGACTTGTTTGCCTGTCTTTTTGCCTGTTCCGCATATTTACCCTTGATATTGTGTATTGCCGACATTATGTCTTGGTGGTACATATCCATCCCCGCGGTCGGAAGTGCGTGGCTTAGAAACTACTTTTCCCCTGTGATTTGAATAGAATAGGGTGATGGCTTCAAAGTACAGTGCATAGAACTTATTTTTTGAAAACAGTGGCACTGACACCGCACAAGTAAGAGTTTCGTTTCCATAAGGAGAGGAGATGGTAGGAATTAGGAGTTACTTACCCCTGGAGCGGTTGCTCCCGCCTGATGTAATGTTTTTGGTGGAAAAGTTGATGGCAGAATCAGTGTGATCAAAGCATTGCTGCCAAATTTTGTCACTCTATTGTATCTGCAGATCACATTCCATGTATTTGATTTCACTATTGCATCCACCTAAGTAAATGTCCAGTAGGGTCGGTGCCAAAATAAACCATTTACCTGGCAAAAGTGGAAATACCAGCGATGCCTGGCTTTGCACCACTCAAACCTGGACGTTCAATGTGCAAGTCACTGTCTACAGAAACACTTACCCCCCTGTCACTTGGTTCTCCTTTCGATACCGCTCAGACGTCTGGTGAGATTCCATTCAGGTGTTCTTTGATATTTGACATTTTCCAAATCATTCAAGTCCGACTGGAAGGCTATTTCGCCGAACGGTAATACAAACCACGGAGACTGAGGAGGTGTCTGTGTGTTTAAGCATGGGATTAAAAAAATGCCAAACTCCTATAGTTCTGGGGGATTAATAGAGGTGGATGCGGTCTCGCTGGCTCACCTCTCCCAAGTGGTTTCTGTTGTAGCTCTTCTTCTGTAACCTTTTGACACGCTCTCAAACCACAAATATTTGTGGTTGACAATCTTTAGAAAATCTCACTAGTCACGGCCACTACCGTCTAGGCAAGATTTGACAAGATAAGGCTGTAAGAACCCCCTTGCTCTCAAACTTTTCACAGTATTTTGCATTTTTTCGGCTCAGTGGAGGTGATACTGACCTACACGGGCGGATTTGCGGGTGGAGCAAGCTGTTACCTCCTCCCAGCCCTCATCGGGGCGCGTGCGGTTGGCGGAGGTTCAGACGGTCGGCGAAGACAGCTGGCAAGGAAGCTGATCATTCATCTCCTCTATTTTCTCGGTGCTATGGTCCTCCTAAGCCCCGCTCTCACTTTTCTCGGCGTGGACACTTGACTTGCGGTTTGTCAGTCCCCTCTCCTCTCCTTAATAAACGGATATGATCGGACTGGTTTTGCCGCCACTAAAGACATCTTTTTTTCCTCCAGCCTCCTTGAGACCCATGCAGTTACTAAAATTTGAGCCTTATTATTAATAATTTATTTTCGCTGATTGACTCCTCCAGTATTCAGCTCACTCGTTAGAGTGAACTTGATGGAATCCGTGGTCGCGCACATACACGGCAATTTTTAAGGGAGACTGCTTAGGTGAGCTTGGTTTTGTTGTTGAACCACTGAAAGATAAGTGCGTTACATTCAAGAAGCCTCCAGGCGAATGCGTCAAGAAATCTGCCAAAAGTGATGCTTAACGTGGCTGACGAAACGGTTCCTTAATTGGGACAGTTGTGTAGTGTAAGGGCTGTCAGGCACGTTGCTAACTGGGGAGAAGCCCATTCTTCACAAGATAACACAATGAGATGGAGAGAGGGGCACCGCCCAATCTCCCTTACTCCCCTTCTTCATAGCTCTGCAAGCGTTGATTGGTACTTTTCTCGGCACCTGCCAAGCGCGTGTGGAAGAGAATGACCAGCTGGGAGGTAGGAGTTAAGTAGAAATGAAGTTCGCCAGATCAGGTCACTTCGCTCAAAGGCACGACAGTGGAATTTCCAAGCTTTCGCCTTGTTGGAAAAGGATTGGTTGCTTTCCAGCTGGCTCCCTGCAGTTATTTAACCTTCAATACTAAGGGACCCAACATTCTGCGAATTCAAAAGCGAACTCAAGCCACGTTTGATCTGATCAGATATGTAGCTTACAGAATAACAGAATCGTTCCCTTGATGTGTAGTAAAACAGTAATGCACAACTTCCCATCAAACTTAATGCCAGCGTATTTACCTTCCTCATTCAGCCATTCTACAAGTTCAGACTCTTCTAGCATATCAAAAGTCAGCCCTTCGTTTCACTCAACGGAACCTTACCTCCATAATCTCTTGTGCTCATGGCACATATGTTCCACTCAACACTGTTTCCATCTAGTTTCATTTAAGGATGAGTTTTGCGGCTTTTCACTCCAGAAGGGCTGGTAATCCCAAACCCAAACACAGACAATCATTCTCCCCAAGTCCGAGGAATTTTACGAAGACACAACAGAAGGGGTAAGTGAAGGCCTCAAGTGGGTGGCTTGAAAACACGGACAATACCAATGTGGACAAACTTCCACCATGGCGCTCTAGGTAAAGTGAGAACGACCATGGTACTTACATCTAGTAAGTAGTAAAAGGGTCGACAAGAATAGGGCCTCTAAGGTGGACACGCTTATGAGTAGAATTAGGCAAAAAATTCATCAGTACACTTTATACTATTATAATTTTGCCAAAATTTGCACCAATACATTTTCTTGCTTGGTACACTATTGATATACAAAGACAATTCACAAGGAGCTATTCGAAGGACGGATTGGAGACTACGCCGAGTCGGCTCCTAAAAGAAGAAAGGAGATGTAAGTCCGTTAAGCCTATTAACGTTACTCGCCTGGATGCATTCGCTGAAGGTGAATTTTGAGGGAGGAGGACTGCCCGAAGGCTTTATTGCAGTGGGCGCACACATGTGGACGCACTTTTTGATGCACAACTCGATCGTGGCGCCGAAGGGAGGTGACACTAGAGAAGAGCCTCTCACACTCGTTGCAGTAATTGATCACTCCATCTTTAAAGAGAAAGAAATACCAATTCTTATTATATATCAGGCCATATGGGTTTTTAGTGTCAGCAGATGTCGATCGCCACAACACTATGTCACCCCCGATGACACTTCTCTAGCCTTTCTACATGCCTGTAATACAATTCGGCTTGAACTGGAAAGAACCCAGATACCACATTAACGGAAATGTACAAAAATCCCAGTTCAACCCGATGATTAAAAAACATGAACGTGACAAAAGGGGGAAGCGGATACGGACGGGCAGAATAGCAAAGACTATTGACAGAAGGTATTGAAGCTACGTCCACATTTGATGATCTCCTTGTTCTGCAATAGGGGAATCAACAATTAAGGTAACGCAAAATTTGAACGAATTAAAAAGTTTCCATGCAATAGTTACAAAATATGCAGACTATGTGAAGAAAGAACACCATTGACAAGCCTGTAGTAACCAAATGGAACCAGATAGAAAGCTTGGTAGCACTGAAGTAGGAACAAGGTGGAAGGAGAAATGAGTACAGGACATGGGCTTTGCGGACCAACGTTTCGTATTTTGCTGAACGCTCTTACAAATGCTGGTTGGCATATACAACGCAGCATCAGAGCAGACTCACCGTTGGATAGTACAAAGCTGTTGAGACCACGCAATGCAGTTCATAATCAAGACACTATAGATCAATCCGTTGAAATCTACAAACCGCATCACCACCATTGGAATAGAAAGTCAATTCACAGTCATTAAAAATCACCCCATAATCTACGCCCCTGTTTCTAACAAATTCTAACATAATTAGGTGATAAGTGAACAGCAATATTGTTCTAATTCTATAAGCAGTAGGACTTTCATTCCTAGGGTTCTGGTCACCTAATTCAGCATGGATACAATAACCCTACATCAAAAAACAGGCCTTACTACTTGGTAAGAAAGAAGCAAAGGGATTCACCTCCATGATTAAGACTGAAGTGGGCATCAAGAAGCTTTTTCGATGAGAAGTTCATTAGACATTCACGGCACTTCAGGGGAACTAAAACTTCAGTGTGGCTAGAGCAAAGTACCATCATGAAACTCCATAAGATGCCGATCAAGCTGATTTTGCAATCCAAATGTCTTGTAGCAAAAATTGCAGGTGAGTTCCTCTAAACAAATTAGTAAATGAACACCTGAAGCGGTAAAATGCACGGACAAACCTCCGTGAACTCGCTGCACATGACGTTTTAGGTAGCGTTCTTCTCTAAATGAATTCCCACACAATTCACACAAAACAAATGCAGACTTGTTTTCATTCTCTAAACAAAAAATATACAATGTTTAGTCAAAACAGGAGATTTAAAATCGACATTAAAGTGTTTGACACAACATCCCTGAAGCAGACTTGTTAACAACCTGAGGAGTGTACTTTTCACTTGAGCAGTCAGTTATGAAAGCCAATGGGTGGTTGGAATCTAAAAATAAGAAAAACAACAAATATTAATTACAGTGCAAAATAAACAAGAAAGAGAACGGAACACATAAGTAACGGACCCTCAAAAAGGGACTGGCGGTAATCATCAATCATCGCACTCCAAACGCAATCGATTATTTCGTTTGAAGGCAAGGTTTCGGATAGAATAATATCGAGCAAAGGCATTTAACTCTCTAAAAACAAAGCAACCTCCAAACCCAAAAACACGAAGGCGAAACCAAATGTCCCGCACAAAGGCCGACTCAGCTTAAAACTTGCTGATATTTGCTGGTTGGCGTTAGCAAAATTTGGGCAAAATTATATCATCACAAGGTAAAAATAAATATAGGGCAACAAATAGTTTTATAATTTTGCATTTTTTGCTGAATTAGCTGTCACTATTTCAGATCATTTATTTCAAATTTGAGTTTTACGATTTGCAATTAAGGCCTCCTGAAGTTGTAAGGTATCACAGCGGTATAGCTTTTCTAAAACCTCTCTATTGACGTATGAAAGAGCTAGGTGGCTACAGTATTATACCTCAGAGGCCAAGCCACTCGGAGGAGGTACAGATTCGGAGCCTTAACTGCCCTTGAAAGCGAAGTGTTAATCTTGCAACGATTGCGTTGTAGCAGTATGTTAAAAAGTACTTCGCAAAGGTATTGAGGAGGTATTTGGCTGTTGACACGGCCCAAGGCCATATCGTGGAGCAGAAGTATAATCTGCGGAGGTATGTGTACCTACGTAGTCATACGAAGGGTGTAACAAACTATTGCAGCATTACATGCCATTGTAAATAAATGCGCTAAAGTACCTTAAAATTGTTACATGCTGTGAATTTTCGGACACATCCGGCATACTTCCTTAGGGAGCTTAACATTTCTTAACGGATCAAATCATTGTATCAAAAACGTGCTTTTCCATTATCACGCTAAGTAAATATCTAAGTGGTATTGGAATGCTCTTTAAGGAGTTTCACGTGGGTTAAGTCTAGTCTGTACTTCACTCGTTTAAAAATTTTTACCTTACTTTCTCGTGTATGCATATAACATTCGAAAAGCTGGCAAAAATCGGCTTAAATAACAATTTTCACAATTTCGACTTTCATGCCACATCGTCAAACCATACGTGACGATGGAGGAATTAGTATATGCTTTTTCCAAAACAACTATTTTAAACGAGCACTGTGGTTTTCTATGCTCTGCACGATGTCCCAACCGCCATTATATTTGTTTTCCATCACAACAAAAACCCTTCGTAATGTACACACAGGTTCATCATCTGAAATTAATACACGAAGGAAAAAGTTCTTAACATCCACAAAAATTAGAGATCTGAAACAAACCCATTTCCTTCTTTCCCCTTTAAGTTTTCATTCCGTTTGGGTATTTGAACTTTGAGGAAGTCCATGCAATACTACTTGTTGCGCAAAATACTTCCTCATATTACCATTCCAACATTCGGCGTTCCTCTTTTTTAGCATTGTGCGTGTGTATTGTTCTAAATTCCCAAAATCAGCTGCCGCTGTGTCCACACCTGCAAAAAAATTTGTCGATTGATAGTAAAATACGGCTACCTTTAACCTCTGGAAACTTAATGTTGATTTTTGGGCCAAAAATTACGTAGCTATGGAGTTTAATAGTAACACAGAGGTTTATTTGTTGTGCTCCGATCAATTTAACCTACTCTAATGGGAGAAGATGTGACATGACCTCGATGATTCGGTGGAGACTGACACGCCTCCCAGATCCCTAGCATCAGGATCGGCTTGGCGCCACACTTTTCTAAAGACGCCAACGAATAAAGAATGAACCTATCCAACTAATTGCATTAAATGTTTTATTGTACACAATCTGTCTTTACAATAGAACTGATGCGAATACAGCCCCATTTCCTTTCGAGATGACTGCAATAAATTCGCTCATTCGCTCGATTTAGATCCTCTGACCAAGAAGAGTGGTTGGAGGAAGGCATTTAATGCTTTGTAGTATGGTGGATGAAGGTAGGTATACGAATTCTGAAAGTATTATGGGGATCAGTGCTTGTCAACATCGTGGGAGCCGGTGACGTCTGCTTAACTACGGAATTAATGCAACCCGACCGCTCACCACCTAGCGTGTCTA
Organism: Echinococcus granulosus; assembly: GCF_000524195.1. Taxonomy (NCBI): domain Eukaryota; kingdom Metazoa; phylum Platyhelminthes; class Cestoda; order Cyclophyllidea; family Taeniidae; genus Echinococcus; species Echinococcus granulosus. Next base: position 182,789 of record NW_020170397.1, read on the forward strand.
TTCAAATAAATACGCTTTGCAGTGGCACACCCACAAGTGAAAGCTGATATAACTTAAATTGACAAGTTGTGAAATCCGACCTATGTAAATATCTCAGCGAAAATTTGGAACACCGGCTTGAAAAACCGATTTACTCTATCTGCTTATTTCATCGTGGGGCGACAGGATTAAAGCTATTTACTTGAGCACTTTGAGATGTATTTTAAAAACTGAAACCCAGATGATTAGCTACATGTTTTAAATTTCACCCCATCGCCTGAAATCTGCATTCTCCGCGGTATGTGCCTCCACATTGGCGGCGTGACCGCAAGTCCAAGCCTGTATATCTTCAGATGCCATAACAACTTTGAAGAAGATGCGGGTTGCTGTATGTCAAAAATGCACTTTTGTTTTCTACAAATTTATTTTTCAACATTCTATTTTAAACAGTCTTACCCGCAACCTTTTCTCCGTTCCGTGCTGAAAATGCTAGTAGTTGTCCAATTAGGTAGCGTTTTGAATGTCTATAGACTTACCGAATAAATTTTTCCAAAAAATCGAGTGTACACACCCACTTCTTTGTTGAAGGTCTTGCACCAAGGCTTTAGCTTTCACTTTTCCCTCTTAATTGATAAGTCAGTCACTACGATGGTTACTTCCTAAAGCGCAATCTCGCCATTCTATCTGCGCAGATGGTACAGAACACTCAAAGTGTTTAGCAAAGTTGTATGTACTTATTCAATTATTCGTTTGTCTATTCGATTATTCCAGCGCGAAGAATGCCGTCTGTGGAAGGCAAATAAAAGGGGAAAGGGCGTATTTACAGTCTTTACGCATTGTAAAATATTGGGAAGGGATATTTGGTCTAGTACAGTGCACTGATTGCACAGCCTCTAACGATTCTCCAAGGTGTTGTAAAGGAGTAGAAACACAACGAATGATTGGTTTTGTGCTGATTGCTACAGCAACCCAAAGATTGTTGATTCTCATCGAAAGTGATGCAGTGCTTCAACTAGGATGGCGAAAAAGAGATCTAAGAGCACGATTTGACCAGGACCGATGGAAGCATCGATGAATTGCTGATGTAGCACGTTAATTACCAGTGTTACCTATTTCTGGCACTCTGATGTACTTACCCACATAGACGTGTGAAACACATTTAATCAAAGTATGTGGTTAGATCGGAAGGAAGAAGAAGAACAAAAGGACATTTACTGTCAGATCATGTAACATACACGTTAAAAATTAGGCGTTGAGTTGGCAAAGCAGCCTAAAGTTCCTGAGAATATGTTCTACTATTTCTTCTTTTTGCAAAAATTACTAACCGCCCTCTAAATGAGAACAAATTTGCAAAATTTAAGGGTTTTAAGGCAATCTAATTGAATATTTTCAGCCCAAATATAGTGCTTCCCAAATAAAAAGAAGTACTTTTTGAAACATCGATTTTTAGTTCTTACCTACATGTAACTTGCACAAAACAGAGGGATATCGGATGAACTTTTCAAAAATTGAACTTTTGATATGATTGCCAAAAACAAAAACGAGTAAGTTGTATATTTGTTAAGGTATAAGAAAAATCAATCTCGCCTTCCAGAACTACTTTTATTGAGTACAAAGAGTGTGAAAATGACACACAAGCACAAATGTTCGAATAAACAAACACTTAACATTAGAAAATTGTCAACGCAGCCTAAACCAGTTTAAAATTTATCTGCATAGGAGATCTTCCGCCATTCTCTTTAGAGGTCCCAAGACTACGAATGAACTCTTTGGCATCACAGGGTTTTCTTAGGCACACTCGATTAGCTACCCGGACAGAAAGAAATTTGATATCCTAAAAACAGTTAAAAATGCTATTAAAACACAAAAACCAACGAATTTTTACGAAAAAATCAAAGTAATTACTTTGCAAGCATCGAACAAATCTTCGACGAAATCCTCCTCTAATTCAACAGTCATGCTCACTGCAGAGTTATCCGAATCCGGTACAATATCATAAATAACTTCATCTTGATCTTTGCGGCAATGGAATTTGCAGAACATTTCCTTCATCAATTTGAAGCACTTGCTGTGTCTAAACAGAATACAAAATAAAAAAATCCAAAAAATTTTGCAGCAACTAATATTTAAAGTTTAATTACAAGATGTAGGACTTGGTATTGCCTTACATACTTGCCAAAATAGAAGCCAACTTTCTTTAAACCCTTTTTAACCAGTTCGATTTGTTCAGTTGTACAGCATCCTTCTTTGCCTTCTGAAAATTTTGAACAGTAAGAAGCAACTTCATCGGATATTTTCACCGTAGAAACATGCCCTGGAAAGCAAACATGCTGAGTTGATTTGCCGCAGACTCCCTGTAGGACGCAGGAAGCCTTAGTAGAAGCAATCATCATCAAGAAGATCGTGCCAAAAACTAAGCCTTTTAACATCATGGACCTAAAAGTATACGCAGCTTTAATGAGCGTCTTTCTACAATTTATCCAAGTAAAGAAGACAAAATTTAGACATAAAAAAATTGTTAGGTGGGTGGAAATAACCACAAAGTTCAATATATAAACATATTACAATGCATTACTAACCATACCGCTATAAATGTCAAAACAGAAAAAAAAATATCAAGCATAAAAATTTTATTGCTTAAACAAAAAGGTAGTGCAATTTAGAGAGAAGATGCTACCCTGCACGACTGTAAAGGTTTCCAATGCGGTACGCGAAGCACACCCAAGACTTCAAGAATGTGGGTGCAAGCAGAAATGCGGGTTCGATACATCCAAACATTTCGAAGGCCATCCAGTCATCTGATGAAACTAAAACCAGCAACTTTACAAAATTAATTTTTTGATACACTGCTTAGGGTAAAATTTTAAGCGTTTTTACTTAAAAATAACCTTGTGGTGCCAGTTCTTTTCAGCTTTTATTTTTTGAACACTTGAGCTGCATTAACACTCATTTTAGCAAACTAACTTTATTTTGCAGTTCCGCAACTCCACTACCTAAATAACATTTTTTGTATTGCTAAATTTGTTGATTTAGCTTATTGACGACTTATTAATATTGCAAAAGTGAGATCGAATACAGCTGTAGCGTCCCGGGACTCCCTGAGGACGAAAGACGACAAAGCACTCAGGCAGAACATATTATCAGCGCAGAAAATGTGTATAGCTATTGACATGGCTCAAAAGGCCAGCCCACCCAGCGAGGTACAAGGGGGCAAACTCAAAGTGCAAAAGTGGCGCCTCACCAATGCCGAGGGACAAACCACTATCGTATTACATAGCCTCCCTCCACTTTTGAGCATCGTCCCCAGCGCTCCCACATGTCAACCTCCCGCGTCAGCCATTACAACGTAATCGGTGCGGTAAAGAAACACCCGCGAGCCGACCGTGCCCGTCACCAAATTAGCGCGCAACTGAGGGGGTACTTGACCTCAACGTCGCTGATCCCTCTTGACGGCTTGGCTGGACCAGAAGTTTCGTTCGATTTAGGGATTTGATTCAGGATGTTAGGGGAAATCCGATACGAAACTTCCAGATGGTTCACGACCAGTGTCGCTTCAGTTGTTAATGGCTTTTCTGCAGAACACGGGACTGGGAGAGATGCCGAAGGTGGACGTCAGCTTCAACCCTTCTGTTAGGGGTCATCACTATTCTCCCATCCGTAGCATATGCACTTATTCTGCTCCACCGAGGTTTATCACGCAAAAGTGGAACATCAGGATACATGGCCTTTAAGATTGGGTTCGCTTTCCGCTGCCACTAATGTAGCGTTCCGGGACTCCCTGAAGAC
>NW_020170397.1:186653-199740 GCF_000524195.1 Echinococcus granulosus
ATCGTATTACACAAAAGTAGCGCCTCACCAATGCCGAGGGACAAACCGCTATCGTATTACATAGCGCCTTTGAATTTTGCGTTTGGAATCAAAGCTTTGGCATACGATTATCACAAAATAACACTGTTAGACAACCAATGAATTTTAGTGGAAATGCTTATGGAGATCACACTAGTTAGTTAAGCAACCCCTCCCCGACGCCCTAGTATGACTTAGAAATGCAGTTAAATTACTTGAGATCCGTGATTTGAGATCTAAGGATCCTAAGTTAGTTGCAGTAATTTTCACTGATTCTGCTTAAAAGGCTGCATTGTCATTAACTGACCAATGCTGGAGGAAAGTCTATGGAAGTTCTCGAATTAGTAAAGAGGCTGAAAGCACAACAATAAGCAGGTCAAATTCTAACAATGCCCCCGTGAACACTAAATTAGAGCGAACCGAGATCTCGGGGCAGAATATGCCAAGAAACTACTCCATCCGACTGCTTGCTGAAACTCGAAGTGCAAGGCAGATATCAAGAACCGGACCGACGTACCATTGAGTAAATTGGAGTGATAGCCGGAACGTCGTACCTCCCTTCAGTTTCAACCCCCAGATGAGTAATCAAACCTCGAAGATAAGCAAACCCAACCGAGGCCCGCCAATCAAATCAACGAAAAAAGCAACTATAACAGCAATCTTTTGGAGGCATCCATACGCCTTTGCCGGGTTCTTTTAGAATTTGATTACCAAACTGGCACGATGAGTGACAACAAACCATAATAAAGATTAGAAATAACCACCCAAAGCGTTAGCAACAGTGAAAGCCACTAGATGAAAGGATAATGATCAACTATCGTGCAATCACACAGGGAGGAATTACCCACTGCAGTCTAATAGGACGCATGCAAGATTAATGTGACCCTTTCATCGCCATCATAGGAGGCCAAATTGCCACATCCATGTGGTCCTTGGCTGAAAAACAAGAACTCACATAAAAAATCTCAAGCCAAATATATTTGCGAGAAAAGGGATTTACATTAGAAGTATGGGTGTTAGACAGTTGTAAATTTAAGAAATTATTTACCACAAGTGAATGTGAAAGCAATCGGTACAAGTTAACAAGGCCCTTTACCATTTGGGCTACAAGGAAGAAAATCAAAGACGAGAGACAGCAACCAGCAAAAGGATAATTAGTACTAGAATAAAAACAGCACTTGCATAAACCTACAATCAATTAGGAAATTTACCTTCCAATCAATCTGCATGACCCGCAAAGTCTTGGTAGAAACTACCGGCCCGTAAAACGGGTGCCATTGTGCAATGAAAAAGATCAACCAACTAGATATTAAAAACAAGTAAGAAACCAACTCACAAAAGGTAACAGCAAACCGAAGTCAGAACTAAAGAAATCCTCCATATCCTAAGGCAAATAGTCACAAGAGGAGACTTCATACTCTTTATTTGGACTTTTTGGGGCACAAAGACATCCAAGAATGGCAACCAGTACCCAAAACCCAGTAACGACCCCAACCGGAACGTAGAACCCAGGTGTCATATCGCCTCTTGGGTAAGGCGCTACAATCTGAAAAAAGTAAAACACAGCAGAAGATATTTGGTAGAATTTAAGTATTAGCGATTTAAAAAGTAAACGTGCTTACAAGTATCTATCACTTAAAATTTGCTTTTGACATTCTCAGTATTAAAAAAGTTGGGAAAATTCAAGATGAAAACAAGAGTCCTTTTTTCGTGCACTGTTTTAAATTAATAATATCATTTACGAATCTATGTTTGAATGCTTAAAAATTTTCTATTTTTGTTTTTTTACCCTAACTTTCTCCTTCATTTAATTAAAAATTAACACCTTTGAAAATGACCTCAATTTTGACTCTTTTTTATTTTGAAAGATCCTTCTTTCATCCTTTCGTTTGCACTACTCTTCCTAGCTTAATAATTCTTTCTTCCACCTTACCATTTGTAGCCATTGAACTAGCTGACAAAGTGGACGAGGCCATGTTTATGAAGCAGTGGTAAGGGAAGGGGTACAGTTATCATGGCTAAGCGTGTATTGGGTACGGTTCCTCTTCAGGGCATGATAATCTTGAACCCATCAGGGGGTTTGAATCTTGTGACGCGTCAAAAATAGCCCTGATTATGTATTACCTTCTTAATTATAACGTCCATACGAGCATCTGATTTGATGAGTCCATAAAAAGCAAGTGAAGTTTGGGTCCACATCTTACACTTTCTGCATATATATTGAATCGATTTAGGAACCAAAATGTTACGTATAGTTCTCTGAGTCTTTTTTGAAGTAGATATATTTTGTAGGAGCATAAGGGGATATACACTACTGATGGAAAAAGTGTAGCGTCCCGAGACTTCCCAGAAGACGAAAGAAGACACAGTACTCGGGCAGAATACATATATTCAGCACGGAGAAGGTGTCTGGGCTACTGACACGGCCTGAAGACCAGCCCACCTAGCGAGGTACAAGAAGGCTAGTTCAAAGTACAAGAGTGGCGCCTCACAAATACCGAGGGATATACCACCATCATATTATAAAAGGCCTGAGTCCATCGCTATGAATCGGAGGCCATGTTGGAGGGCGGAAATACAATGGTCAGAGCCTCAGGTATATGCATAATCATAGCGCTGAGTTAGGCAAAGAATCAATGCATTATATAGTCCCTCTCTCTATAAACGTCATCCAGGCGCTAATTTTAGTCAGTCCGCAGCTCCAGCCATCTTCACCATTACCTAGATTTTGCACTACTTTCATTAAATCTAATATTCTGCTCTGTTTAGTAACTGTATTGGAGGAAGGGGAAATGTGCTGCTTATTCTGTATGTCCATCCCTAATCACAGGAACAGTCACCCAAATGCAGTCATGTAACAACGAAAGGAGTTTAATACGGTTCCATGGCGATAGCATTTAGTCATTATTCCACCTTGACAATTTATCTATCAAGGTTCTATCCAGCTACAAGAGAGCTGGAGTGGGTATGACACGTTGACTTAATTGAATACCATATACAGGCACCATGGGCAGTTCTGTAGTGGGCTTTTTGGATGTAAAAAGGGGCACATCCAGTGCCGCTTTATTTATTAACAGCTTTCAAGCGGACCACGAAACTGAGGTAGTTGTCCAAAAGAGATATCAATTTCAACCTTTCTGTTGGAAGTCGTCACTGATTATCCATTCCACCCATTTGAAACTCCCCTCGGTCAGTTTTCTGCTTTGAGGAGTAAAAATTTCCTAGAGAGTTCCAGCCAATCTTAGCGTAGGCGTGATGCTGCTACGATGAATTTCCTTCATGTGTAAATTCATGTCATTTGCATTAGTAGTAACCCGGTCTGTAGATTTATCAAGGAGATTCCTTTGGAAGGCGAACCAAATTGGGTGGGCATTTATTCCTAAAATGGTGCTAGAAGATGAACCAATTCTGCACCGAGCACATTGTATACAATTCGCCTGTCTAGAGTACATCCTTTTAAATTCAACAAGCAAAAGAGGATATCATGTCCCTAGAGGATTACTTAGGAACTAATTTCGATTCCATGAAAGCTGATCCCTCCGCATTAGATTGCTTCTGCTTAAAAAGCAACTTTAGAAATTTGCCTAATGCAGACGTGTTATTAGCCTTGTAATACTTTAATTTTATTTATTATTTAGGGCTCCTGCCACTGTACCTTCACCGTGCCGCATGGCCTCCGGGCCGCGTAGGTAGCATTCAAGCCCTTCTGTACGTTGATAACAATAATTCGGCCAGAGTATTGTCTTTTTTCGTCTTTAGGGAAGTCTCGGGGCCCTACAAGTCTTTCATTTACAGAAGTTAACATTTTAACAAAAATTTGTTAAATTCTTTCAGCTGCCGCAGGTGCGGTGCCCGCAGCGTCTCCCAAAACCGCTAGTAGGGAAAAAAAAGGTTGTTCTCGACTTACGGATGGTCTGAGGTGCTTTCAAATGGCCATAACTCCAGTGTCATCAAGGTGGCGGTTCTAAAACACCGCCTAGTAAAGTAGGACATAAAACACGTCAGACAGCTCACTCCCTCTCTCTATGAGATGTTTAAGGTAGTAAGAAACAGGGGCTCTTCCAAGTCACAATGACTTTTATAGCACTTTGGTTTTTTGTTCCTACACCAAATAAATAGATTTATTTACATCAGGAATGTAGAAGACAAGTGGTTTTTGCAAAAATTTGCTAAAAATTAGGCCCAAGCACAGTCGTTTCAAACGGCGACATTACTACTCTGCTTCTTGCACTAAGTACGGGTGGTTTGCCCATAAAATGTGGTTAATTGCTTCTTTTAACTCGAGCTATTGTTTGTTTTTAGCGCACGGATAAAGTACAAGCTTGTTTAGAAAAAAAAAGAGGTCAGAACCTCAATCGCTTCCTATTCCACTACACAGCAGTGAGAGGGACAAAAGTTTTTGTGAGATAAAACTGCGTAGTTATTCTCCGGGGCAAAGTATGGACGTGATATGGCCTGACGATGTTTGCTTGAGTTCCTCAGTTCAGCAAAGGTCTGGTCACCACCTCCTGCCGTTTTCAGCTGCAGGATATTAATTTCCCAGTAGTAAAATAATCAAGAGCCACCATTTGGCCCAAGCACCGCGTGGGTGGGAGTGGAAAAGAGGCCGGCAATCCGGATTTTGTCGACCGACTGATACACCCAGACTATCACAGAGATTACTTACTTTGTGAACATTTTGCAACTGAGTGGGATACTTGGAAAGTATCAGCATTTCTAGTTTTAATTTACAACTAATGATTAACTGAGGACCCGACTTTAACAAAGTGTTAGAGGCTAACGAGCGGGCCATGAAACCGGCTGTCGATTCCGTAACTTGAGGATATCCTCACCCCCTATCCCTTTCCCCTAGTTTCTTCAAAGAATATACCCGCCGTATAACATTACCTGTCTCTCTCTCCTTCATGAATAACGCCACTAATACTAACACAATACACAACAGCTTGCCTAGGATGGGAGGCTGCCATCGTCTTGGCTGCTGTGCCTCACTTGATTCAAAAAAGGGGAAACGGTGAGGATGATCATCAGCAGTAGGTGGAAGATACACATTAGTGTGGCATGTGGGCTCTCCAGTCCCCACAGGTTGTACTTTCCTTGGATGACACGACCTCTTGGCAGTGTCACCTTCTGGCCTTCTGATCTTGCCACGTAAATGTCCTTCCGCTTTGATGTATCTTATCCTGTCATGAAAGATAGCCCGAAGGGCTTTGATAACTCCATGTCGCGGTCTTGTTTTGGGGCTGGATGGGAAGTGAAAAAAGTAGCGCCTACGCTCTTGCCTCAAATAAGTGGTAAGTGAGCAGCCAGAAGCACTTCCACGCTGCAATCATTTTAGGTGAAATGATAATATACACAGATATCCATCCTTTTTTCTTGCAGAAAGTTGAATGTTTCAAATCTCGAATGGTGTAAAAGTTGGGTGATTTTAACCCCTTTTTCCCCTCATAAAGAGGCTTTCACTTCAGGAAAAGCTTTTAATTAATTTAATGCTTTGGCGCCATTGCGCACTTGAGGAGGAAGCAGCAGAGTTTTTTGCCAGTTGCTGTTCTTTTTTCCCGCTTTTGTCGCAAAATGAGAATTGAGAAGTCTTACTTGGCTCATCTTAAAGCGAATTTTTTGGCAAAAAGGCAAAAAGGAAGGAGAATAATTAATTGAGTGATCAGGCGATGGTGATGATAGGTGGTAACTTTTAAATACCACGCAATTCAAGACATTGCTCCCCAATTTTTTGACAGGTTTCACCCCGCTCTTCCCACAGCCATTCTTCTTCAAGGCTAGCTAGTATTTTGAAAAACCAAAGAACATCATTTACGGATTTTTCTATCGTGACTCTTGACTTCAATATCGGCAGGTGAAGGAGGTGAAGGTTGGTTACTGTTCTACAGTGAGCTAGTTGGCATGTGTAGGAGTGTTTACAGAGTTGATATTTACGTCAAACTGTCTGTCTACATTCACTCCAATTGCTGGGAGTGAGTAGACACGATTTCCGAAACCCTTCTGAAGTGAGCCTTTATTCGCAGTAAACCTCTTAACTCCGCAATATCTAGAATTGCCATTCCAAAAAGGAACTCGGGATTGATGTTCTGGTAGGAAGAAAATAATTTTCCCTAAGATATACACTCGGATTTTAGCTTCTGTATTTACCAACTAAAGATAGTGAATAAAGAGTTTGTAAAAAGAAAAAGGCTGCTAACACTGCTTACATTCTATGGTATGACAAGTTGGCAGATAATACTGACAAAACTGACAGGTCCGAAAATTTTAAATTTTGGCATTGAAAAAAAGGCCCAAAACACAAAACCGTGGGCACTTTCTTAGTACAAATCTATGCATGCTCTAATTGATAAGATTTTCAAAAAAAAAAAGTAAGTTGAACAGGGCATAAGCATAATCAGATCACTTTCAAAAATAGATTTCCCGATGTGTTTTAATAAATAAGGACAAAGCTTATGAGAGGAAAAGGAGAGAAAGTTGGACAATTTTTTCTTTGAAGTAAAGGAACTGAATAATATGGCCCTTTTTATCATAAAAAGGTGTGTCACCTCTGCATGTTTGCCTGCTGCGTGGTGATTGGCTGGTGGCCAGTCCTCCCCGCCCCCTCCGCATTTCGGATTGGTCAATTTTGTTGTTGAACGTGGATGCCACAGCTAAGCCAACTGAGCCACCTTATATCATTTTTTCACGAACAATAACTGGGATCTGCCAACTTAAAGGTAAATATATGCTTTAGTTTCTTGAATGAATGATATAATGCATGTTTTTGCGCTGGAAAAATAGCAGAAGTTACATTTTTTACTAGATAGTTTGTCCCATTTTTGATCACTTCACCGGACTTTCTCCTATCGTTTAACCCCCATATCGTGTTGAACTTTGATTTTTAGTTTTAATAACATCCTTAAGAGAACATTTTACTCAGAATGTTTACAAATTTATTCGTCGCCAGAGTAAATAAAGTGGTACGGATTTGAAAAGGGAAAATGGGTAAAACCCGGTTGTATCATTTCGAGTCTTCCCAAAACTTATAAACAGCCGAAGCAAAGTTAAAAAAGGCACATTAATGACGTATGGAAGAACTGATATGCTGCCAACACAGCCCGAAGGCCATGTCACAGAATGGAAATACAACCCGCGGAGACTGAAATCCTGGCGTAGTAAAGCACACAAACTAATTGCTAAACCCCTGCAGTGGAAGCCAACTTTTGAATCACTACAACATGCAACAAGCGAAATAAAAAATTTTAAAGCACTGTTATTATATTCCTTTAAATTCTAACAAGGACTAAATAAAAGGCAAATATTTCTCACTGAAAAAAGGATTTTTAAGCTTCCCAGCTGGACACGGAAATTCCGGTTTTATCTCCTGTTGAATTAATATGTTGGTGATGTACCTTTTAAGGGAATTTCTCTATGTCTAGACAGCTGTCTGGTTGACATGACTACGGGTTGGATTAGAGGGTGGTACATCGTAACTTCGAAAAGTACAAATTCCAAGCGGATCTGAACAAAGTCTAGCACCTCCTCTTTGAACGCGTTGAAAAGGCCTTCAGGTTTCAATCGCAGATAATCCTTAAAATTGCCGCTTTTCTTGGTCAGAAATGGGACAAAGAAAGAAATTAAGAGGATTGTGGAAGCAAAATTAGATAAAATCTGTCAAGTTGGGGTCTTGAGAGATTTGGCTGTATTCAAGCAGGAAAGACGTGCCACTGACAGGAATGAATGTACTAAAAGGCTGATCGTATCTATCCTGCATGCATGTATAAAGTTTTTTACGTGAGGCGTTGAATTTTACTGGCTCTATCTCTTCTGACTTCGAAATTTGGCAGGAATACTTGTTTAGAGGGGAAGAAAAGTGAGTAGCTTGGAGGGGTCTTGGATCCTTTTATGGATTTTCCTTTTTCTGGCTCATTTTCTACACTGTGAGATTCAGGAGTTGCATAGCGAAGGTCTCGGAGTGGAACTTTATCTCGCATACACACAGAATGTCTGGCAGGCGACAAGCAGAAATGGCACAGCCGAATGCCATGCCATAAGAAGGCAAACAACCAAAAATCTGCTGAGGTTTATCAAAGTGAAGTCTGCTAAGTTGCTCAGCCCCAATTTTTCGCCTTTATTTTTATCCATTTCTAAGGCTAACTACACCCATGGGCTGCAATCTCCCCAAACGGCTTTGGGATTAATGTGTAAGATGCTTGAAAAACGTAACCCTACCTTTATTTCCTCTCACTTTTGCTCGCACTCCCTATTTTTGGCCCTCCTTTAAGTGAAGTAGCTCTCTCGTACAGGCGTAAGTGCCTTTGGTAAAAGGGATGAAGATGGTTACTTTTCTTCCCTTCTTTTGACATAGAGAGAGAGAGAAACTACTTACTTACTGGAAGGAATGATTTAACCCCAGATCAAAGGCTGCAGTTAGGCTTCAAGAAAACCCTGCTACCTACTTAACTTTCTTGCATTCCTGTCTGCAGATTAGCTTTGAGAATGTTCAACATCCTTGTGGTCGGTATAGAATCAAGGAAAAGCACGATTTCATCGACGATAGGATAAAGATCACGCCTTCCAAGACATAAAAGACCACCTACCCAGACATCAAGTAAATCTTTTCTTAGGTGGCTCAATAACTTGCAAGGTACCGTACTGATATGATTAGATTTTTCGAAAAATTCACCATTTTAATCTTGAATGAAACAATCGAGACAAACACGCGATTGCTGAGGTGACATGATTACTTTTGTAGCACTTTGTAATTTTTTGACTGACAATTAATCAGGCTTTAACGAGCTGAGGGTGTTGCAATTGCTGTGTCAGTTTCTACAACACAGATACTGGGTTTTGGCAAAAAAAGGAAAACGGAAGGATAAGGCAGGAGGCAGTCCGAATTCCGCAGAACAGCTGTTCCAATCAGGTAGGAAAATATGGTCCCTGGAATACATCATCTTACCCTAGCAAGCTACAACTGAAGATGATTCAGCCTTGATTTAAATCTAGAACACATCGGTAATCTCTAGGTGTGTACTCAAGCAGAAAAAAAGGACTAACGCATTCTTTTCTTTTTTTGATATTTTAGGATTTAAAGTTTGGAGAGGTCTTACAGACGAGATTGTTGCAAACATATTTTCAATAAGTCATTAGTAATTGGCCCTTTCTCATTGGTGAATCTAACTACCAATAAAATTTACTCATTTCTCCAGATTCGCACATTGATTGGTTATCGAATTTCAAGTTTCACAATTTAGAATCCGCCTTCCTTTGCCTACAATTAAAAAATTTTGCGATTTTTCACAAAATGTTAACAAGGGAAACCGAGTTTTCCCACGAAAGCGGGGCGTGATTCATTCATCTACTGGTGAGACAGTGATTTAAATTTAGAACACACCGGTGATCGCTAGGTGTATTCTCAAGCAGAAAAAAGACTAACGCATTCTTTTCTTTTTTTTTGAAATTTTGGGAATTGAAGTTCGGAGACGTCTTACAGACAAGATTGTTGCAAACATAATTTCAATAAGTCATTAGTAATTGGCCCTTTCTCAGTGGTGAATTGACTACCAATAAAATTTCCGCATTTCCTTCAATTCGCATATTGATTGGTTATCGATTTCAAGTTTCACAATTTAGAATCCGCCTTCCTTTGCCTACAATTAAAAAATTTTGCGATTTTTCACAAAATGTTAACAAGGGGAAATAGTTCAAGGATTGCAGCACAAGTTGACAAAAAAGGATGATCATTAAGCAACCATCAGTTGAACCGAGTTTGCCCACGAAAGCGGGGCGTGATTCATTCGTCTACTGGTGACACGGTGATTCAGCAAACAACCCTCAGAAATGCCTGTCGGCTGTGTTGGAGATCTGTAAACTTAAGTGTCTAAGCTCCTTCTTTATACTTGTTGAATGTCAGTAATTTATAATGTGTCGGAGTGGCTCAATTTAAGAATTCCTTAAAAAGACAAAAATAGAGTTCTGGTACCCATTTGGGAGCATTTTTTGAGGTATCAGCTAACAGACCATGCGGATTATCTCTGGAAAACATCATGAGTCACATAAACTTGGAGGTGAAATGCCAGGCTACTGGGCCCGGTTATCAACCCTGCTCTTGGTCAAGTTTCTTTTGCTTAAATTAATATGTTTTGCAGTCAACAGGAATTTAAATTGCACCAGCCAGTAAATCGACATCTTTACATATATTAATAGACGCCGGTGCATTTATTAAACTGGTCAAATTACCTCTTTTTGATTGTGTATTTTAAAGGTGTCGCCCCCAATGGAGAAATCAAAGCCAACGTTAGGTAAACTGATTCAAAAAAAGATAAAAGGACGTGGAATATTTTCAAAAAACGGTAATTTTTTTCTTTTGCGAACGTATTTTATGATGTAGCAATTTGACTTACTAAACAAGGCAATTGTGCCAGTTGTTGAGCCATTACTACTTATTAATCCATTAAGTAAATCATGAAATGCTTCACTTTGTACTTGTTCTCTTTTTTGTTGATATTTTAGATAAATCACCACAGGAAGCAGTTGAAAATCTTTTTGGTGAAAAGACCGATAGGGCAGAAGAGCAGGTAATATAAAATAAAGAGAATATTTAAAAATGGCCTGCGATTTGCAGAATGAAAAAAAGTGATTAAACTGTCCTTTTCTCCCTCTCTTTTCAACTCGACATCTAGGCAATGGAGTGCTTCGATCAAAGCAACGCAAATAATGATAAGAATAATAACCCTTATACTGCTTCACCACGTTACTCAAAGCCGGGGGCGTTAAAACCGGCTGCAGTCGATGGGCAAGAATACTGGCACCCAGTTTTTGCTGGAAGTAAGCCTTTTACGTTTTCACAAAAGAAGTTTCCCATTTCTGCGGCCGTTTTGTGCGAGGTAAAGGCAAACACCCACGGAGCTTGTAGTAGTCAGTTTTGTTTGCTTTATGGCGTTTTTCGACAAAAGTCAGAACGGGAAACAACATGTCTCCCATTCATTCACTTTTGCAGGGAGGTGGAAGAAAGCATGTCTCAGAAATAATCAAGCTGTGAAGGAATTATTTAAAGTCCTTGCAATATTACCCGTGCAATGGATAAGGTGGTGTATTATAAATGACTGGAGTGAATGCCAGAAGGGAGAGAAAAGGCGGTAGAAGAAGTGAGAGGGTGGGGAAGAGAGGGCGAGGAAGCGATAAATAATAAAAGCCCTTTCTTTTGTGGCCTATAATTAATGGTCCCTGTACATTCAAACAATTAAACCGACTGTTTCTTGTTTTTTGTACCAATATATTGCAAAATATAAAAAGGAACTTAGGAGGAAGTTTAGTAAGCAAAGAGAAGATTAAAATTGGGGATTACTAACTGATCCCTTTTTACAGATACCATCGAATGCACGGTTTTGGATAAAGCTGTCATGGACGGAAGAAGTGGCTAGTAGACTTTAACAGCAATGACGTGAACAGAACGTCCGTGCATGCAGTCGTTGGCATTCACTTGATGTCTACACTTATCCCAGTTGTAAAGACTGGAGTCGTTTCGAGCCCAAAGTTGACATAAGGCATGGAGAAATCCAATCTGAGCGTTTACCTCGTCTGTCACCACTTTAGGCGATTTTCTTTTATCTTTGCGGATCAGGTGGAGAGGCTTTTCATTCATCACAGTAGTTGGCTGAGCAATTACCATGAGGTGCTCACTTGCCTTTCAGACAGTTCCCTAGGGGAAACTCGGTATCTCTTGACACACAACCTTCTGTTCGTATTGACCAGGATTGGAAGGACCAGGCTTTTTGATAGGGAGTTCAAAACCCCAGCACCCAATTCATAATTCCACTGTCTTCAAGCACACATAATCAGTAAAAATAGATGGAGAAAGAGAGGCATATAAAGTTAGATTATTCAAACATTGTGGGTCCAAGTATTCCTTTGTGTCAATTTTTTAGATCGGCGGAGCTAATTTTCTTTTGCAGTATCTTTTTTTAGATTCTCATTCTTTCTAAATATGTGCGCTCCTTTTGATGCCTCAAATAGAGAAAGCACAAGAATTCCCAACTAATCCATTTTGGGAAGTGACAATTTACCGCTTAAAAACCCGCTGCAGATTTATCTTTCCTAAATAACTGAGTGTTAAGGCTGTCATTTAAACATCACAAGGATGAGTGCGGTGGAACAAATCCAGGCAAATCAACTTGATAAGTTTCGCTATTATTCTGCCTTACGATTTGAACGTATTTACAATTTACGAGGTATCATTTTTCAAAACAGCTCCAAAAGTTTTCAATTCCTCTACCATTAATTAAGCAATTGTTTTTTTTGAATGAGTAAAACAAACACAAATGTAGATGAAAAATTATGCAAACACGACGTCAAATTTTATTTCTCATTAAAAATTGCCCATTTGGACATTAGAAACCTTTTAAAATGGAATGAAGTAAATTTCCGAACTTGTGGTGTTATTTTGTTATTTTAAAAATGGCATGAAATAGACATTCGAGTCATAGCCAATTAAAATGTTGAATTCGATTGGTCCGCGAAAATGTGAGCACCAGCGGTGCTTTGATGATATCAGTTACTGCGTACTTAGGTATCATAATTTTTATGTTCCTCGTCCAGTCGAATGCCGGCATCCTCAAAAAAAAACAAAAACTTTGGATCTCTTAGCTGGGGCGTGCTAATTTACCCCTGGGGCAGATTTGTTTAAAATGCCTAGCGTTAAGGGCGGCCCTTTTTACCTGATCAAAGGATGAATATTATGTATTTCTTATGTAAAAGTGCTTGCTAATCCCTTTGTAATTTTGTTTTAAACACTCTTTGGAGATTTGATTCGTATATCACCTTCCTTAATTAATGGCGCAAATATCCCTTTCGATGGTCTCCAAATAAAAAAAAAGAGACAGAAATACCACTTTTTATGCCTCCTTGCGTATAAATAGCATTATGCTGGCTTAAACTTGGAGCAAAACGTCGAGTTATCTTTGAGACTTGAGGACTGTGGAACCTGTCGGCGTGGACAATTGTACATGCCGCCAAAATAAGAGCTCAACCTGGAAGATTGACGTGTTGCATGACTTTTGCCTCTACTTCGCCATCAACGCGACTTCCTGCACTC
>NW_020170397.1:199840-201325 GCF_000524195.1 Echinococcus granulosus
TCAAGTGGAGCAGTGCTAGCTTTCAAAACAATTTCATCAGGTAGAACGCGTTTGGCGCTCCGCAGCGTGCATATTTCAAATATCACTCACATTCGTCGGATGCCCTGTGCTCATATCATAACAAAATCGGCCATTTTCGTCCCTTTTATTAGCATTATATAGAAGTCAAAATAGTTTGAGTAACATTTTGTGGTCCAGCAGCAGAAGTGATGTGAACGCAACCTCCAGCTATGCAGGCGGTGGCTAAAAATTGGGCAATTCTCCTTTCTACAAGGCGGTAACAAGTGTGCTTTTAACGTGCCCTAGAAACAGCTCTCCTTGACAAATTTTACACTTCCAATTCGCGTACCACTCCACAGAAGGAAAATGTTGCTAAGTGTAAATACTGACGGAGAATTTTTACTTCTGACACGCCTACAAGTATGTGTGCGCATTCTATGCCTTCAACACCCCCAGGAAAACTTTTTCCTCGTGTGTAAGAGTCGTTGAAGTTTCAAAGGCATCGCTGCATCACGCAGACATCACAAATTAAGTAGAAATGCCATCGGTTATCCCCAGGGGGACACTATTCCACACTTTCAAGGCATCACTTCATTTCCAGAAGCTATGCCGGCTTTCCGCGTAGTGAAGTGCGCATGACCCTGTCCACGCCTTGAAAGTCGAACAATTACCTCCAACATCGACTTCTTCAAAATCAGTCGGGACTAGAAAATTATTAAAAAAGAAAGTCCTATTCTGAAAAGCCTACCTGCAAGGGGGATATCGTCTCATCCAATATCTACCGATGGTATTCCTCTAAGTATTGCACAATCCCACGATCACGCAGAAGCTGGACGGATGGAAATTGATAAGGAAGGATAGAATGAGATTGTTCAACAATCCGGTTTATTACTTCTAGTGATAGAAGGTTATCTGAAAGTGTCCCTTGCCAGGAAGGAGGCAAAAGAAGTTCCTCTTACTCCCTAAAGTAGAATGCTTAATCCTTCTGTTTCCATGGTTGTAGCTGCTTGTCTGTGGACTCAAAAATTCAACAAACGAATGTGTATTTATTCCCGGCCCTTGTGCATTCTCAAGGAAGGAATGAGAATGAGAGGATCACCTTGGTCGGGCCAAGGAGAGGGAGTTGAACCGGAAAGCAGACGAATACATCAAGTGCAGTCCATTATATGATAAAGATTCGTTAATTTCTGGATCATCCTTTCTAATGGGTAAATAATAAGCCTAAAAAAAAACAAAAAAGCATGACTAATGCTTACCGGAGTTAATAAACTTTCAAGGATCCATTTCGTGATGGAAAAGTCACCTACAGATGAAATTATTGCCAAGGAAAGTGGATCCACTTGTTCGGTTGTCAACTTTACCAGTGTCTCACCTTCCTCAATGCATAGTGGATCTTGAATGAGCCGAAATAATACTTTTATTGATGAGGGAAATCGTAAATCAGCTTTTCTAAAATTAGATTATCGAAAAATTATGGTGACGTGG